>NC_061151.1:3163740-3475160 GCF_905220365.1 Vanessa cardui
TTTTTTAAATATAAATACATTATTATACATATAGGTACTTTAGGATTAATTTTCTTTTATTATTTTTTACTTTTTAAAGGTAGCTTATGTTTTTTGTGGCGGGGGTTTCTGAAATTTTTAATTAAATTTTTTTTGCTAGATGAGTAGGTGTGCATGAATGAGGCGTAACCGACAGATGGTGGAGGTGACCCAACGGTCTTTTAAATAGGTATTTAAGGGATGCATTCAAGTTAATTGACGTATAACATTGACACTGATTTGACGTTTTACTTTTTTATTTTAAACGATCATTTAAAAAATAAATAAATAATAAATTAAAATAAGGCGAAGGTAGTTCGTCAAAGAGGCTTTCGCTGATTCCTAACAAGTATTTCTACCTTGTTTTAATTATATGATATATGTAACTGTAAAGCTTATAAATCAAAATGTATTACCGTAGTTTAAAATGTGTCCATATCGGAAAATTAAGCTGGGGTAATTCAACAACAAAATTGACAATTTATTTATCACTAGCGCCCTGCCACGGCCTCGCATGGGTAACAATACCACTGATACCAAGATATACTACAGAATTTGTTTATTTACGACATCACATTAGAAACATCTAAAATTATCAGTGTTACTTTACTATATTGTCCATGTATTATATACAAAAACCTTCCTCTCGAATCAGTCTATCTATTAAAAAAACCGCATCAAAATCTGTTGCGTCATTTAATCTAAGCATACATAGGGACAGATAGCGGTAAGCGACTTTGTTTTATACTATGTAATGATAAATAATAATAATAACAATGGTTATCGTTTAGCAGTTATCCTATTCTACGAACAATGTATTGTTACCGTTAAATTAGTGGAATTGACCACTTCGTATTACATAAACATAATAATATGTTTGGAAAATATAATAACACAGTAAAGACGTCATATGGCGTCATATTAATCGTATTTTAATATGTTTACATAAATAAAGTTATTTGTACAAATATTTTGAGATAAATCCGCTTTTCGTCCACCGTTCTACATATTTAGGCTTAAATTATACCTACCACAATGAGCTGAGATGGCCCAGTGGTTAGAACGCGTGCCTCTTAACCGATGATTGCGGGTTCAAACCCAGGCAAGCACCACTATATATATGTGCTTAATTTGTGTTTATAATTCATCTCATGCTCGGCGGTGAAGGAAAACATCGTGAGGAAACCTGCATGTGTCTAATTTCATCGAAATTCTGCTAAATGTGCATTCCACCAACTCTCATTGGAACAGCGTGGTGGAATGTCTTCCAAATCATCTCCTTAATGGAAGAGTATGCTTTATCCCAGCATTGGGAAATTTAAAGGCTGTTACTTTACTTTACCTATGCCTACCACTACCACGTCGTAATATATTATCATCGTCATATATTTTGCCAGACATAGTACAACGCGTTCAAACCGGAGCGAGGTCTTATACGCCTCGTATTAGCTACCTTGCGGTGCGGCTAAGAAAAACGTAGATTTCTATGTCGTATAAAGGCCGTAACGTCTACGTTATATATTGTAGGAAAGTGATAAATATATTTATATGATGACTCATGAAAACAGAATACTATGATGTAACTACTTAATACGGGGTCTTTTTGACCACGTAACGCAAAATTTGTACACATCACGCCGAGGTTTAGTTTTTTAAACGTTACGTGGTCTAATAAGCCCCGTGCCGATATTATAAGAAATTTCATACGAGGTCGTAAAAGCCCCGTACCACAAAAATAGGGAAATAAAAAGAATGATACCGCAGCGAACATGACATATATATTTTTAGATGTAATTTGAAAACATTAACATCATTCTAAGAAAATTAATAAAATATCGTTAAATAAATATTTATAGATCACCAAAACTCGGTAACTCGAAAAAGTATCGACGTAAATCTGTTTAAAAAAAAAACATCATATTGAATTGAATAATGAATACACGATCGTATGCTTGTGTGCAATGATATTCTAGTAAACAGATATGTCATTAACGCGCAAAAAGTGAATACGTCCCAATTAGGACGTACAAAACGTCCTAATTGGAACGTTTGCCTTAAGTCGTTTTCATCGTAATTATGCCAGTAATACGTTATAATACATCATAATTACGTAGTAATACGTTTTTGCGTAATTAAAACATCTAGTTATCACTTTTACTTATTGTTCTTATCAAGCTATCCTTTTTACTTGTAACGAAATGTGAAATAAACGGTCCCCGGCGCGGCACACTGCTTTCTGTAGTTTAGTATGGGTATAACATATCTGTTTATTAGAATATCATTGCTTGTGTGTAGCCGCACACAATGATAGAACGTGTTATGAGTTATTCGCCTCGTAAAGATGATGATTTTGATAGATAAACTTAAATGACCACTTTACACAACACATAATCATACTTAATGCAGAACAGAGTTAATTTATACAAGAAATATTAATGGATTTATATCCTTACTAATATTATAAAGGCAAAAGTTTGTATGTTTGTGAATCATGCAAAAACTTTTGAATCGAATTTTAATAAAACTTTACAATTATATAGCTTATACATAGGCTATATTTTATAAATATATTATGTGAACGATATATTTCTTATGTCGTTGACAAATTAAATAACGTTTATAAGGGGTGTATTTCCCACCACTTGTAGGGATGAAATACCTACTAAAAAATCAGTGGTATCCTCTTATCATTACGACGAACGCCACGGGATCACTTTCGTAAGCTACCCGGATCAGCATGCTAATTATACCGGCCTCGAATACCCACGGGGAATTCCCGGGGTACTGGGAATCCCCTAGTCGCTGCAGTACCTATTGAAGCTGTTGTAAATAATACCTAAAATAATCTTACCTAACACAAAACGCGAGCAAAATCGAAACGATAATTAGTTTGATGTAAAAGTAACAGACGTGAATTATTTCAAAATAAAGAATCATTTTAGAGTTAAGACTATGGAACGGAATATTTTTCCTTATATCGTAATTCATTAATCATTTTGCAAAATTTAACTGGTGTTGCCATGTTAATGAAACTTCAAATTAAGTTATGAAACTGCTTGGTACCCATTGGTTAAGATTAACGCTAGCAAGTGTATAAAATACGATGGGCTTTTTAGTGGTGTAATTTGGGGGTTAGTGATGTACCATAAGTTGGGGAAAACGTGTTCTAGAGTGGACCGCATCTCGGCAAACGTATATATATGACCTAATATATTCGTCAATTTGACACATCTCTGACGCGAAAATCTATAGCGGCGAATAGCGTCGAATGACGCGATAGGGAGCTATTTCTATTGGTCGTGTAAATGGGCAGTAATCGGTTTTATTGAATTTGCCGATGCTACAGCTAAGTTGTGTCGTACTATACATAGGTCGCAAACGAGTAGGAGACTACCCTAATAGACTGACTATCATCACCTATGAATATCTACACCTAGGGGCTAGTAGCTTGCCTCGTTAATCTGCACCGAGATTCATAAATTAAACCTTATGGTAAAATTCATAAGGTTTAGTTTCAATTGTCTGAAACAGTTATACGCATTACGATTATATGTATTTAAAGACCTTTCTCCCCGTGCAAAGTCGGTACGGAAACATAGTTTATTCCGAACGCTTATTAAATTCTTAATATATTTTATATGCTTCGATTAGTTAGCTCACGATTCAAAGATTTATATGATATAATTAGTGCAATTATTGTGTATTATTACCTCTTATATATTATAGCCAAACAATTCAAACGCTATATCATAAGGGAAACTATAAATTAATACTATATATTTTTATTAATTATTCATATTTGTAAAATTATGTAAATAAACACATTTTCGCATATTGCAAACGCTGGTTGAACCCTACGCAATAGATCAAAATAATGTACTACAGTATTCTACCTCCTAAAAATGTCTTTCTAAAAATCCTCATTGATATATATCTATCTCTTAGGGATAGACTTTAGCCCAGCAGTGGGAAATTTAGTGGCTGTTGTTGTTATTTGTTGTTAGGGATAACCAACACACATTTTGTTTTCTTATTTTTTTTAAGAGAAATAGTGTCTTATTTTCGAAGCGATTTTAAGCAATACAGCATTATTTTTTATCCAAATAAATACATTAAATACATAGTGTATTTAATATAGATCAATATGATCCTTTGCAAAACAAATTTAAGTGAATATTTTCGAAGATATTTCGGATTGAAAAGGGACATAGCGGTGTATTGTCTAATGACAAAAACTTGTAAGAACCTTGTAAGAAATTCCGTTGTCTATTTACTATTAGATAGCATTGCAGCCGTTAGAAGCCGGGGCAGGACCCTTGTTATTTTTTATTTTAAATATTGGACAACATCCCATACATTACTCTGATCCCAATGTAAGTAGCTAAAGCGCTTGTGTTATGGAAAATCAGAAGCAACGACGGTACCACAAACACCCAGACCCAAGACAACATAGAAAACTAATTAACTTTTTCTACATTGACTCGCTCGAATCGAACCTGGGACCTCGGAGTGGTTTACATGAAAACCGGTGTACACACTCGACCACGGAGATCGTCAGTTCTATATATTAGGAAACATTGTATACTGTATTTAATTTACAAATTAACAGATTAAAAAGGCAACGACATGAATGACATTGGTTTTCGTTCAACTTCACTGCAACAGATAATGATAAAAAAAATGTTTATATTTTGTTTTTTTAATTTTACAAATGCCGTCACTTTACCTACTTTGCATATATTACACATTTGTCTTATCGTCCTATGAATAAACATGCATAAAACATAATGGCGACTTACATTAAATTTTAATTTACATTGTAGTCAGTATATAATTTTAAACAGTAATTAAGAACTTAACGTGAATTCTAATGACACAGAAACAAAGATATTGGAACAAGTACGAGATGCTATGACATCATAATTAATTTCTGCAATGCCCATGACTTTGGACCACCAAATGGCCCATTCGCCCATTTGCCCGTTTGAGATATGCAGGCAGACTCCATCGTGTAAACTGAACAACAATCAAATAGGAACACAGCAATAATTGTTTCCGAGTTAGAATATAAGTTACCTTTCGAGAGAAGCTTTCACCATCCTATTACCAAGTAAAATAAGTATCTAGAAATTTCTATTTTTTCTAGACCACAACATGTTCCATGCGATGGTACCGTAAAAACTATCGGATATCAGCATTAACCCAATAGGGTTGAATACAATCTATCCGTAATCGTGAACGAATCCGATAAAAAATATATTTTACTTAAAGTAGCTAATTATATTTTTAAGCTACGTATTTATATATTTTCTATGATTATATGTTTTAACAAATAGAAGACTACAAATAGAGTCAAATTTATGTCTTGTAATGTTTCCTTTTTCAATTTCGTAAGAATTTTATATTCAGAAATGAAACTATCCGAAACAATCGGATAATCCGTAATAATTTCGTATCCGTAATCAAATTTGAAACTAGTAAAATTTATACTTTCACACTAATATTATAAATGCGAAAGTAACTTGTTTATCTGACCCGCTTTGACGCCAAAACTACTGCACCGAATTAAATGAAATTTGGTACATAAATAGTATAGAAAATGAGAAAGGATATAGGCTACTTTTTTCGAAACAAAGCGGTAAGACCTCTTTGTCATTAATCATTAACATAAAATTTTAAATGATTTTTTTAATACATTCATATTCTACGTCATAAGTAAAAATCATATATCCTGTATTAATATCCTGATCCGAAATTAAATGTCCATAACATTATTGGTATCCCCCGAAACCTTCCACGTGGCATTCTATTACCGAATGTCCGATCAAGCCTTTATTTCTGGATATTTTTGTTTCATTTACTGATCGATATAAAATAATTTATATGATAAAAAGTTTGGTATTAGTATTTTATTCCGGATAAATAATAAAATTAATTATTATTATATCACATAATTAACTTTAAATGAAACCAACTTCAAAAGCGTGAATACAAAAATAATCGTTCAAATTGGTTTATAATTGGCGGAGATATTGTGTATAAAAAAGTTCAGCCCCAATTTTCCACCCTTGGGGGTTGTTTTTTATATTATTTAAGGGGACCACCCTTGAGGTATTACCTATACGCCGAAAAAAGATTTGTTCAAATCGGTTCATAATTGGCGGAGTTATCGCGTAACAAACATAGAAAAAAAACATACGGGTCGAATTGGGAACCGCCTCCTTTTTTTGAAGTCGGTTGAAAAGAATAACTAGGTACTCAGTTTCTTTCCGGTTCTCAGTATAATCTACATTCCTTAAATGATAGCTTGAAATTAATTTCATCAAAATTACGATTAAAAAGTGCTCCGAAGAGCCTACATGATGATAATATATTATGATTTTGTATATAAATATGCGTAAATTAGAATATATATTGGTAAATTTTACGCACTAGTTGCTAACTAGATGTTAAATATAGTATACTACTTGTGTTCAACGCAGTTGGATAAAACATATTATGTATTTTAAGCGCGTGTTATGAGACTATCGCCCTTGGAGGAAATATATTATCATATACAAACAGATGTCGGCCATTTTTTTATACACTTGGTTTCTATACACATACAGAGCTTGCGATTAAAATGTATGTTTGAATATTTCATGAAATTATATTTTTGTTAATTTTTGAAAAATTTGAGCCAGAGCGGCAAGTCTGGACAGATTAGACTACAGAGGTGTGATGTGTTTGGCTAAACACAGGTGCATACTCTGACCAGCAACTTTCATAATCATCAGGTATTCATCAACGGATTTACATGATATCCAAGGCACTGGACAGACTTCCAGAAATACAAGACTTTTATTGATATTCTACTAAGCAACAATATTTAGTATATTTGTGTTTGACGACCTCTGTGGTCGAGTAGTGTGTTTTCAGATATTTCATGGGTACACCACTCCGAGGTACCCGGGTTCGATTCCCAGCCAATTCGATGTAGAAAAAGTTCATTAATTTGCTATGTCATTTTGGGTCTGGGTGTTTGTGGTTCCGTTACTTTTTTTGATTCCGTTACTGATTTTCCATAACACAAGTGCTTTAGCTACTTATATTGGGATCAAAGTAATGTATGTGATGTTGTCCGATATACTACAGGCACAAGAGAATATTCTTAATTCCTAAGGTTTATATTTCTTACAGCGCCTGTGTCTAACAGTGGTGGTCACCACTTACCATTATCATCAATTCACAAGACCACCAAACTCTATTCTACACGAAATATATATATATATGTACTTATCCGGGTGTAAGCTATATTCGTTTAACTAAAAACAAGTAATTTCATATCCTCTTTAGTTTAAAGTTGGGTAATTCAGTATCCCACGACATAAAACTGTTATTTTCCCACAGTTTTCTCAACAATAGTTCCGATTTCCTTATAATTCTTAAATACTGCGACGAAAGAATGCTTGCAACAATATTAAAATATAGAACACGATAAAAAATGGTATAGTACGACACAACTTAGATGTCGAATCGGCGAAATTCGTAAAACCGATCACATCCGAATTAAGTACGCCATCCCAAATTATCAATATTCATTTCTTATGTGAATATGATCTTTATACAAACGTAATAGCTTGTAATATCATATGACCTAATATATACGTCAATTTGACACGTCGATTTATATGCACTTGCTTTCTCGAGTTTAATTGACAGAATAGCGTCGAATTGAGCGATAGGGAGCTGTTTCTATTTGTTGTGTAAATCGGCAGTAATCGGTTTTACTGAATTTGATGCTACATCTAAGTTGTGTCGTACTGTACCGGCCTCCTGAGTAAAGTTGAAAATTAGTATAGGAAAGTCATCCCCTATATTTTGGTACTGCAAGAAAAGTCGATAATATCTTGAGAACTAAGATATTATGTTAATGGTATCTGTATTTACACTGGCTCACTCGCCTGTGAAGTGTTGATATTTGGCGATAGAATATTTTATGAGTAAATTATTTACCAAGATGTTGTTGGTTTTACATTTTTTTAACAATGAATTTACACAGCATGATTTGATAATCTGCCCGCGTGTTGCTTACTTTTAATAAACTATTAACAATTAAATTAAGATGGGACCACCTTGTAGTTGCACTGTGGAGGTATTCAGTAACAAGAAACTCACTACTCACCGCGGAACACGAGCGTGAATTATGTGATGTACAATATTGACTAAAATAATAATAACATTCAAAGCATACAGATATCAATATGGCTTTGATTTTCAATATTACACGATTTAGAAACGACTTTAATTCTAACTGAATTTAAACATATATCTGTAATTTTCAAGAAAAAAAAGGTACCTGGCAACACTGGCTGATAGACAGCTGATTTCGCATTGCAAATATTAAAATAAATAAAATTAATTCGAGTAGGCTTCCAATGAGTATCTACATTTGATAAATTACATGACTGTATTATTAAAACTAAGGTTTTAATTAAATTAATTCTTGAATTTTAAACCTTAAATATTGTATTCTTGCCGTCGCTCTGCGCCGTCATGATTTATTCAATAATTATTTATAGATTTTTAATTTACATATAAATATTCAAGTCTTTTGTCGTATGTAAATATTATAATTTAATATGCTAATTCAACGGACGTACCTATTATTTACATATAAGATTATTACTTAAAAATTCAATTTCAGATGAAGATCACAAAAAAGGTTTTACTAATATTTGAAAATGGAACGCTTTTTAATTCATTGATTTGTTCTGTCAGTGTCAATACTACTTTTTTTTAATGATATCTAAGCTCATTAAAATCAAATATTGTATTTACCAAAATAAATACCTCATTCTACCTATCCTCGACATTTAAAAAAAAGATTAATAAAGCATACGTGTTATTTGATAAAAAATAACTTGGATCATCGATTTCAATATATAAATTACTAAAAAAAAAACTGAAATACTGGTTTGTTATTCTGAGTGTATTCTATTTTCGAACACAATAGCCTTACAGCCAAAATAAATACCGTAACATTAAGATTATAAAAAAAAAATTATGAGAATAAAATAAACATATTTATTTATTAAATTCCGATAGCTTATATATTGAAGCTGATCGAAGATGGATCGATAAAGGATTTTATTCTTTAACTAACATATTCGAGAACGTTCTAGAAGCAACTAAATCAAACAAAAAAGAAAAAAAAAACATACTGCCAATGAACATTGTTTAAGACCTAATTATTAAGCATTGACAGAGTTAATTACAAAATACATTTTGTAAGACCTAATTAATATTTTGTTTTGCTTATGACACTGTATTTATTATAGACAGCTCTAATAATCGAAAACTTAAGTTATGACATATGCCTGTATTTAAGGATCGAGTGTCGTTACATAAAATAAATATAACTAGTGACAATGGTAGGGGTGAAAGTGAAAATAGTAGTGGTGACCGGTGTTTAGCAAACGTACGAGAAAGGAGGTAGTCCGATACGGACACTTCTAACATTATCAACATCTACCCGCAAACTGCAGTCTCGTGAACAAGACATTCTTAGATTATGTCGAAATATCGAGCTCCGCCGAACGAAAATAAAAAACATGGTAAATAACCCGAATAACTTTAATAACGCCTGTATTTCTCACTCTGTTATGTCTAAACAAACCTATATTTTTTAGACGCGTTATCATCATCACGGTATTCATTTTTTTTATGGTATAGGTTGGACGAGCATATGGGCCACCTGATGGTAAGTGGTCACTATCGCCCATAGACGATGACGCTGTAAGAAATATTAACTATTCTTTACATCGTCAATGTGCCACCAACCTTGGGAACTAAGATGTTATGTCCCTTGTGCCTGTAGTTACACTGGCTCACTCACCCTTCAAACCGGAACACAACAATACTGAGTACTGTTATTTGGCGGTAGAATAACTGATGAGTGGGTGGTACCTACCCAGACGGGCTTGCACAAAGCCCTACCACCAAGTACCTAACCTAACCTAACATACTCCTTCCCTCATAGGAGAACGAAGTCGCGCACTCAGACTAGTCTTCAATGACGTCACAAAAGGGCTACGTAAGGTTTCGTAAACGTACCTTCCGTATCTTGCCGTATTCCGGCTTGCATCGAAACCTTTTCATTTTCGAAACGTCATATGACATTTGAGATTATATGTCACTTGTGATATTTCATTAACTTTCTCCAAGTGTTATATTTTATACAACGTCTTTCTTGTGTCATACCTATATGTTTAATTAATATTATATATTGATATTTAAGAAAATTAAAATACCTACTTTCGAAATATTCGTACCCTTTTATTAATAACAGATACTAATTACTACTATTTTCTGAGTATGATTTTCTTGCCGATTCTTCTCATAGTATTTACATTCCGAACCGGTGGCAGCTTCAATTAATATAGTTTTTTAAAATTACTATTCAAAAGTGCTTGTAAAAGCCTACTTGAATAAGATTCTTTATTTGAAATTTTAGCCATTAAATACTCGTTGGAATTAAAAAAAAAATTGTTGTAGCCTACAACATCAGCTTTCTTGAAATCGGTCCAGCTCTTCCACAGGTTACGCAGAACAAACAGACAGATAAAAATATTCGTTTGGTATTTGAACCGCGAATACATAAAAAGCAGTTATTTTAATATTACAAACAGACACTCCAAATTTTATTATATGTATAGATAGCTATGGTTAGTTATCCATTGTAATCTACATCGTCATTGGCAAATTAGATGTTATTTCCCCTGTAAGCCTATGTTCAATAACCTTGAAAATTACAATCAACAACACAATACATACATATATATGTTAAAGATATATATCTTGTATGCCATCGACCGGAAGAACACAAGAGGTTACGATAATGGCTCTGTAAAGATTTTTCCGTTAAGTAAACGTCACATGTCATTAATTATGAAACGGATTTCCAACGTGGATTAATTGTACTGACGTATAATAAGATATAAGCTGACATGGCCCAGTGGTTAGAACGCGTGCATCTTAACAGATACTTTCGGGTTCAAACTCGGTCAAGCACCACTATACATATATATACTTAATTTGTGTTTATAATTCATCTCGAGCTCGGCGGTGAAGAAACCTGCATGTGTCTAATTTCATCGAAATTCTGCCACGTGTGCATTCCACCATCAAGCGTCGGAACAGCGTGGTGATATATGTTCCAAACAATCTCCTTAATGGAAGAGGAGGCCTTAGCCCATCAGTGGGAAATTTATATGCTGTTACTATACGAAGATATGGTATATGGCTCAGAGGTTCGAATAACAACTGATGACGGCGAGGTCCAGGGTTTAATTTCCGGTCGAGTCGATATAGATTATCATTAGTTTTATATGTTGTCTTGGATCTGGGTGATCGTGGTTCCGTTGTAACTTCTGATTTTTCATAACACAAGTGCCTTATCTACTTATATAGGGATCAGAGTTATGTGAGTCCAAGTTAGGCATCAAAAACATCTTTATTTATTAATATAGATATTTATTAATAAAGTAAAATTCTGTAAACATCCCACTGCTGGACTAAACCGTCTTCTCCGTTGTTAAGAAAATATTTGTAAGTTATTCAACCAAACTGTTCTAAAACTGTCCAAAATTCAGCGGTGCTTGCCTGGGTTTGAACCTGCAATCATCGGTTAAGATGCACGCGTTCTAACCACTGAGCCATCTCTCTCATCGTTACTTTGGTTTATGTATATCACTGTAATATCTACTTTAAATGTATGCCTATTAAAATCAAATTCGCCTAGCACTGACGTATGAAAATTATATTTTGTAGTATCGATTTTATTATTACAGATTACCAGGTCTATGAACTGGTTTCAACTTTAATATCAACGTAGTGACGTCATCAATGACGTGTTATTGATGTTAGGAAATTCCACGTACAGTCCGCTAATAATCCACGGTTTAATGACGTAGTTATAGGTCACTAGCGATCCGCCCCGACTTCGCACGGCTGCAATACTGATACTAAATATACTACAGATTTTTTTATTTATGACATCACATTAGAAACTCTTAAACTTATCAGTGTTTCTTTACGATATTGTCCATGTATTATAGACAATTTTTTCTCTCGAATAACTCTATCGATTGAAAAAAACCCCATCAAAATCCGTGGCGTAATTTTAAAGATCTAAGCATACATAGGGACAGACAGCGGTAAGCGACTTTTTTCTATACTATGTATCATTACATTCGTTAAGTTTATTTATTAAACAGTAACTGTTTGTAATCAATTATTTAATTAATTAACTACAAACGGACATACACAATTAACACATTTAATTTCTGATTCTGAGTCAAGCAAAATTTTTTTTTTAATTTATAAACAGTTTTGTTAACCAACATTTATATATTAACACAATTTGTATGTTAATATATTAATTATGACTAAAAAGCATGCGGAGAAGATGAGGCCCGATTTTATCTCAATATTTCTTATTTAACTTGCTTTTTATGGCCGTTCAAGGTTTAAGTAAGAATCAATTTAATAAATCACAGTTGGGTAGCATAAGAAAGCGATGAGAGTGACAGGGTACCACCGGTTTTAGTGGATATATGGACACCCTAATCATCCTGGTCACCAACATCTTACCCGTTTACCCACGTAGTGTGGAAGAAATGTACAATAGGTTAAACCAGTGTCTTTATATCCAGGAAGGTCTATTAATATTCTTTGTTTGATCGGGAGAGATTATCAGAACATCTCAGGCGATTTGACATCCGTGGTCGAGTAGTAAGTACACCGGTTTTCACGGGTACTCCACACCGAGGTTCCGGGTTCGAAGTGAAAAAAGTTTATTAGTTTTCTATATTGTCTTGGGTCTGGGTGTTTGTAGTGCCGTCGTTGCTTCTGATTTTCCACAACACAAGTGCTTTAGCTACTTACATTGGGATCAGAGTAATATGTGATGTTGTCCAGTATTTATTTATAGTGTTTCCCGTGCATCGAAAGCCTAATCTATTTAATTCTAGAATGAACACAAAAAAGAATAGTGAAACCATTTTTCTAATAAAAACTTCTCAATAAAATCCGCATTCCGATGTCACAAATTCTCTTCGTATATGTTCAAATTAAAATTCAGAATCCTACGCATATGATTCCTAAAGCTTATTTATAAATTATTCAATTTAATAAATGCTAAGTTACTAATAAAAAAAAAACAAAACAATCTGACATTCTTATAGAACCTGCTCTTATAATTAATTTAATAAATTACGTCATGTATTGATAGAATATTGTACAACGTAAGAATCTGCATATAAATTTAGAATGTGCGATGAAAGATGCGATAGAGGGAAGGAAAGAGAGAGATGCAAGAACGGGTAATTGTTTGGTGAAACGAACTTCGTTGAGTCTGGGATTTTTTCGAACAGCACTGGATCTGGAGTGTTAAGGACAACATAGAGAACAATACCCCTTAAAGTAAAAAGTAAAGTATAGTAACAGCCCGTAAATTTCACACTACTGAGCTAAGGCCTCCTCTTCCATTAAAGGGTTAGAAACATATTCCACTATGTTGATCCAATGCGGGTTTGTGGAATGCACATGTGGCAGAATTTCGACGAAATTAGACACATGCGGGTTTCCTCACGATGTTTTCCTTCACCGCCGAGCACGAGATGAATTATAAACACAAATTAAGAACATATATATATAGTGGTGCTTCCCTGGGTTTGAACCCGAAATCATCGGTTAAGATGCATGCGTTCTAACCACTGGGTTATCTCAGCTCTAAATAACAATACCCCTTAATTTTTCTAAATAAATTTACAAAGAAAATCTCTATATTATTCTTATTTATGTCATTATTAGTTGTTTCCCGCGGCTTCTATTTATGGATGTTGGTTGTCATGTGCTAGGCAAAAAAAGTAGCCTATGTTGCCTTGGAGTTCAAATTTGCTTCATACCTATTTTGGTTCAGCGGTTTCGTAGCGAAAGAACAACAGGCAGACAGACAGAGTTACTTTCACATTTACAATATTAGTATATATTATTAAGGTTCAAGCGAAATACTAAACGCACTTTTTGATGGTATAGGTTGTCCGACGAGCATATGGGCCACCTGATGGAAAGTGGTCACCATCACCCATAGACAATAACGATGTAAGAAATATTAACCATTCCTTACATCTTCAATGCGCCACCAACCTTGGGAACTAAGATGTTATGTCCCTTGTGCCTGTAGTTACGCTGGCTCACTCACCCTTCAAACCAATTTTAATTTTGTCGAGATGTTTTTTCCAGTTCTGTTTGAACAAGTGAATTTTTGACCACAGATAAATATTTCTGAAGTAAAACTTGCTAATAACAAATCTCTGAAGTATGTGATCTGAAATTACAAACGAGAACTTACGACAAAGGCGTCCAGGCTTGTCGGAAGTGATATCAAAGGCAGGATTTCCGCATTGGCTATTAATTTTGAAATGTCAAATCAGCGCTACAAAAGTCACAACAAGGAACTAACTCAATTATAAAAGATAGTCACTACATATTATAAAACAAAGACCCCGCGTCTGTCTGTTTGTATTTTCACGTAAAACTCCAAAACTACTGAACGGATTTTCATGCGGTTTGCACCAATAGACGTAGGGATTCGTAAGGAAGGTTAAGGTATAATTTATTAAGGATTTATGTAAATAAATTGAAATAGAACGACAATTGTTAGACATGTCGGAAAAGAAAGAAAAAAAGGTATAAAAAAGTCTTATGCCCACTCGTGCGAAGCCGGGACGGGCCGCTAGCATGATTAAATTTTTAAAATTAATCATCATCGAATTTATTACATATATCGTCTTTCTCACTTCTTTATATACTCGTATGTATATTGTAGTACTAGGAGGCCGATAGAGCTTTCCTGATGTCTAGATACTGATCATATGCTACACCGGAAGACATATTTACCTTAATAACATTTCAGGCATATGTTTACAAGATTTACATGCAAATTCAATCAAAATAATCATAGATGACAGAAAACTAGATGGCAAAGTGCCTTAACAACGTTATCCTTAAATAATTTATCAAACAATATACATATATATTTGGATTACGCCACTGGTTCATATTAAACTAGATAGTTTGAACGGCGTACTGCTAGTTTATCTATTCTGTATATTTAATCATCTAAAAGATTATTCGGTGTACGTAACCCTCAAAAAATCTTGGGACAATAATTCTCCGATTGGAAATACCGCTGTGCTTTGAGCACAGACGCCCGTGTGGAGGTGGGGGACAGCGGACACATTTTTGGGTTACCAGGTCTTCCCTACTCAAGAAGTTCAGGTATATTGAGCAAAGTTCTGTAAAATTATTGAAAATGGCCCAGTATTTAGAATACGTACATCTTAACCCATCTATGCGGATTCAAAACCATGATAGCACCACTGGATTTTCATGTACTAAAATTTGTGTCGAAGAACGAAAACAACGTGAGGAAATCTGCATGTGTCTAATTTCAACGAAATTCTGCTACCTGTGTACCCCAACCGCATTGGCGCAGCGTGATTGAATATGTTCCAAGCCATCTCCTTGGAAGAGGCCTTAACCCAGTAGTGGGCTCATTTCTTTGGATTGGAATTGCGACTGGACAGGGAAATTATGGGAATTTTAGCCAAGATTCATTTTTATTTATATTTAAATAAGGCGTCAGCAAACAAACAATTATTACGTATCGAGTTCGAGATAATTTTCAAAGCTCATATTTAATCCTCGTTACCATTCCAAAATTGCACTAACTGATAAATCAAATATGTAAACGAAACTGTGTTTGTGTTTATTTTAAATATGACATCATATCATGGCTTTGTGTTATATATATACGGAAATAATAAAATCGGGTTTTCGTCTGTGTTTTGATTCTAAAAATAACTGCTTGGTTTTAAGTTGCCGTAACCAAAATATCCAATATAGCATATATTATTTGTTAATATTATTATTTACGATTTTCCGAAAACAAAATGATGTTTCTTTAAATAATTATCTTTGCTTGGTGTCGGATTATATATTAGGCAGAACAACTGCCTAGGGAGGTGGGACTTCCGATGGGGACCCTAGACAAAAATTGGGGATAATGGATTTGTTTTAGTTAAATACCATACATTTATATTTATTTAAGTAGAATGCTGGTATATCTTCGTAATATAAAAAAAAGTATTAATCAAATGCTTTATGTTTCAAAAACACATTTCAGGTTATTATAAAATGGTAAAGGAACTGACCAGACATGGTACACGGCCAATCCGATCCTTTTACTACCTGAATGAGTAATTATTCTAAAATTTTCGACACAAACGGACATCCACGCACGCAAGTCGAGGTTATAGCTAGTATTGAATAAATTACTTCATATACATCGACATATGACGTATAAAGAGGTAAGCAAAGTGTGTTGATTTTGTAGCTTGTAGGGTTCCGTATATTTAAAGGAAAAACGATCGATCACTTCCTTGACAGTTTGCTCGCATGTTCATCAGCAGACTGTCTCAGGAACGCATATAACAAATAAAATAATAAATAATAAATATGAGACAACATCACATACATTACTCTGATCCCAATGTAAGTAGCTGAAGCACTTGTGTTATGGTAATCAGGAGTAACGACGGTACCACAAACACCCAGACCCAAGACACCATAGAAAACTAATGATAATCTATATCGACTCGGCCGGGAATTGAACCCGGGAACTCGGAGTGGCGTACCCTTAAAAACCGGTGTACACACCACTCGACCACGGAGGTCGTCACAAAAAACCTGTAAATTACCCACTGCTGGGCTAAGGCCTCCTTTCCCATTGGGGAGAAGTTTTGGAACATATTTCACCACGCTATTCCGATGCGGGTCGGTGGAATTTGTATGGGATTAGACACATGCAGGTTTCCTCACGATGTTTTCCTTGACCGCCAAGCTCGAGATTAATTGTAAGCTCAAATTAAGTACACGAATATTCAGTGGTGCTTGCCTGGGTTTACCGCAATCATCGGTTAAGATGCACGCGTTCTAACCACTGGGCCATCTCGGCAGGAAGCTGTGGAAAACTCCACTCCTCGTGGGCGCAATCAAAAAAATTAGCTGTTTATGTGATATTTCCTGTAAATTCGCAAAGAGAATCAAAAGCTATAAGGTTCTTCTGTTGACCTTGAATCTTAATTTTGTCAAGAAGCAATATGTAGTACAAGTATCTTTAAGTGGTACGGAACCCTCAGCGTGCGAGTCTAAAGCGCACTTGCATAGTTTTCTTTACATTTAGCATGAAGGAATATCTTGTAGCACTAAAAGTATCTATGTCTGGTGGTACGGAACCCTCAGTGCGCGAGTCTAAAACGCACTTGCCTGGTTTTTTACTAACAAACTACAAAATAAACATACTTTATTGAAGTAGGCTCTTATAAGCACTGTTTAATCATCATTTTACGAGGTGGAATCTTGGTGTAATTTACACTACGAACGTGGTGCTTTAAATTAAATATGACTATTCTATTGGGTTATTTTTATGGCAGAGGTAATCAGCGTTTGGACCATCTGTTGGTCAGTGGTCACCGTCTAACGCCAATACATCACCAATCTTGGGGTTAAGATATAGGCTTTGTGCCTGTAGTTACATTAGCTCCTGCCCTTAAGCCGTAATGTAGCAATGAGAAGTACTGTTATGGTACTGTAGTATACGCCAAGTTCCCGATTCCGCAAAGTCAATAAAACCTTCTTGGGGCAAGGTATCCGTTTCTATAATATAATAAAGGAATCAAAGAAGTCAAAGGATTTTTTTGTTTGATGCGGTTTTTTTTTAATAGGTAGAGTGATTCAAAATAAAGTGTTATGTATAATACACGCATAATATAGTAGATAAACACTAATAATATTAGAGGTTTCTAAAGTGATGTCGTAAATAAATATATTCTTTTGCGATTACATTATAAACTCTGGCTGAATCCTACTAGATAGATTGAAATAATATTTCGTTAGTATTATATAAGAATATTTTGATTCAGTCGTTCATGATTGACGAAAAATACGTATACGTTACTACGCCCTACGTGGTAGGGCTTTGTGCTAGTCCGTCTGGGTAGGTACCACCCACTCATCAGTTATTCTTCCGCCAAATAACAGTAGTCAGTATTGTTGTGTTCCGATTTGAAGGGCGAGTGAGCCAGTGTAACTACAGGCACAAGGGACATAACATCTTAGTTCCCAAGGTTGGTGACACATTGACGATATAAGGAATAGTTAATATTTCTTACAGCGTCTATGGGTGATGGTGACCATCAGGTGTCCCATATGCTTGTCCAACCTATACCATAAAAAAAAGTGGCCTACAGTGAGTTTTTTCTTCAAATTAATAGGATGTGATCGAATCACTTAATGTTAAGCAATTCTGAAGGTTATAGTTTGATGAATGGATAAAAAAGCAGTTGCCTAACGAGCGATGTGTGTCATGACCACTGTTTATGTAATACGAGTTCTGGGAACCATTTTGCACAATTTTCTTTTTTTTTAATTTAACGTGTAATCGCTGTGAACACTCACGGTGCCAATTGTACTGAATATTCATAAAGTAACAAGCTTCCGGAAGTCAATACACGCATTCTTTATCAACATTTGTATCGCACGTTGCTCGACCTTTTCAAACGACTTCAAAAAGGAGGAGGTTATCAATTCGTCTGTATTTTTTTTTTATGTTTGTTACCTCATAACTTTTCACTGGGTGGACCGATTTTGATAAAAAATTTTTTGTTTGATAGGTAGTTTTCTTGGCTGACACCGACTCCAAATATAGCAATAATTATAACTACATTATATAATCGTAAATAGACTTTTAAGTAGTCTAATATTTTTCATTTCATTTTACTTAGGAGGACTCTAAAAATATGTTCAATACGCAATTATTTTAATTACTTTTTAGTGTATATTCATTTGTTTTAAAATGGTGTTTTGGATGAAGTCGGTTTTTCTTTTTGTTAAAATTTTTATTCATCAAAAAAATAATTATTAAATTTTAAATCGACGGAACTACTAAACCTTCTCCTCAATGGAAGAGATGGTATACCTATATACTCGTCTACCAACCTATTCCATAAAAAAAAAACTTAATTATTATTTCAGTTAGTAAATACGGGATATTTTCCCTGTTTTTTTTTTATATTTAGTTGGTGGAGCTCGATATTTCGACATAATCTACGAATGTCTTGTTCACGAGACTGAAGTTTGCGGGTAGATGTTGATAATGTTAGAAGTGTCCGTATCGGACTACCTCCTTTCTCGTACGTTTTCTGCGTAAACACCGGTCACCACTACTATTGTCACTTTCACCCCTACCATTGTCACTAGTTATATTTATTTCACGTAAGTATCCCGTATTTTAATAACTGTAATAATAAAAATTTCCATGTTAATTTGTAATCTCACTTAAATATTGCTACAAAGATATTCTTATTGTATGGTATGACTGGATGGCTTATATGAATAGGCTATTTGACTGGTTTTGTAAAATCCATTTTATATTATTTAGTAGAGGTTAAGGAACCCAGTAAAAGTTGTTTTTTTTTTTAATTTCTAGTACATATTTGCCGAAAAATATCATATTAAAAATTCCATATTTAAATAACGCTACTTGGACAATATGGCGCTGCAATGGGGTCGGTGACGTGACTTTGCTGTATTTTAATTTGTGGTATATATAGTAGAAAAGCAAGGTTTACAAGAAAGTGACTTCATCCTAAGCCCGGCCAATCAGGAGCGTTTTGTGTCACGTGACAAACGTTTGAAAAAATGCATTTTTATTTATTGATTTTTGAATAAATTAAGTATTACTTTCAAGTTTCGTTAGTAAATAGCCATTTTTAAACTCATAATATACACTGATTACAATAATTCACAATTTATTTTTCGCATTGTCAAATAGCCTATTCTTTATTATAGTTATTCTCGCATAGCACGGTTGTTTCACAATCGTTAATGCAAAGATCATCGAGTTAGTTTCTAAGAAGTCGTCATTGCATTTTTTTTAAATACTTTAGTGCACAACACATCAATTAGAGATACACAAAACTTAACCTTTTTGAAGAGTTTCAAATGACAGAAGTAAAATTAAAAAAAAGCGTTCGAAATGTGTACAATCTTTACATACATCTGTATGTGTACACGGTGCATATACCAAAATAACATATTTTACAATTTTTGTATGTCTGTCTATCTCTTTGTTCCGGCTAATCTCTGGAACGGCTGGACCGATTTTGACGGAACTTTCACTGGCAGATAACTGATGTAATAGTAAGTAACTTAGGCTACAATTATTTTTTGTTTGTTAAATTCAAACGCGTACAAGGTCACGGGCATAGCTAGTTGTAAACATAAGTAAACTATCAAAATAGGGAAGGGCACTAAGGGATACTATTAATAAGTGATTAGGTACATTCAAGAAACAAAAAATAAATAAATGGTGCGCAAAGCCGGTCTTATCGCTTATAGGGATCTCTTACAGACTTTTGGTGATAGAAGTTTAGAACGAAAACTGGTAAAATACGACACAACTTAAATTAGCATCGGCAAACCAATAGAAATAGCTCCCTATCGCGCCATTCGACGCTATTCGTCGCTATAGATTCTCGCGTCAGTTCAACCCGTGAAAGCAAGTGCATGTAAATCGACATGTCAAATTGACGAATATATTAGGCCATATAACATTACAAGTTACGTTTGTGTAATGATCATATGAGAAATAAATACTGATAATTTGGGGTAGCGTACTTAATTCGAATGTGATCGGTTTTACGATTTTTCCGATGCTACATCTAAGTTGTGTCGTACTATAAGTGCAGATAAAAATAGTAGATAATAACTATGAATCTAGTGAGATACCAGAAAGACTATTGAACATTGTCACGTGAAACATTTATAGTCTGTGAAACTTTTTAATTAGAACCAAACCCAATATACAAGGTTGACCCATAAATAATTCCACGTACAATATTAATTAATTTAATTAGACAGCTATAATAACTTCTCAAACCTATTACAGATTATAAATACATGTCCAATTGAAATATCAATAACGCAATGGTTTGCGGACCAAATTGTAATGTAAATTTAGGTTATGGGTTCAAATCGTCTACTTATATGCCTTCAAAATTAATTTGAGTCAAGTCGTGATAGAGTCGAGATGGCCCAGTGGTTAGAACGCGTGCATCTTAACCGATGATTGCGGATTCAAACCCAGAAAAGCACCGCTGTTTCATGTGCTTAATTTGTCTTTATAATTCATCTCGTGCTCAGCGGTGAAGGAAAACATCGTGAGGAAACCTACATGTGACAAATTTCATAGAAATTCTGCCACATGTGTATTCCACCAACCCGCATTGGAAAAGCGTGGTGGAATATGTTCCAAACCTTCTCCTCAAAGGGAGAGGAGGCCTTTAGCCCAACAGTGGGAATTTACAGGCTTGTTGTTGTTGAAGTCGTGACATTGCCGATATAATCTGTGCCTTTTTGGCATTAATAAAAAAAAAAACTGTTATGTAAAATGTCATTCAATCGAATCTGACTTGGGCTATTATCCACACTCTAAAAAGGAGTAATAAGCTTAAAAGGAGGGAAAAATGGGTATATTAGTAATTCCTTAATTAAAATCAAAATCAAAATAAACTTTATTCAGGTAGGCATTTACAAGCACTTTTGAATCGTCATTTAACAATTATGTGAAGCTACCACCGGTTCGGAAAGTAGATTCCAACGAGAAGAACCGGCAAGAAACTCAGTAGTTCCTCTTTTTTAACATTTAAAAATACAAAGTCATGTTAGTTAAATACAATTATTTAAATTAATATATCCTGCTTGGAAGTCAACAGGTATTCTATCTAATTTGGAGTATTGCCACTATTATTAAAAAAAAATGCAATATTATGTTCTCTGTTAACACATCAATTACAGATAAACAAAATATATATTTTTAAAAGGACAAATGACTAGAGTCAAATTAAAAAAAATGGAAAGTGTATAAAGATTACAATTTTATATATAAGAAAACTAACAAAATAGTAAATTAAATCAACAAATACTTTTAGGTTGAAAACAAATGATTTGCAACTGTATTATATTTTAAATTTTAATCCACCAGTCATATATCGATAGCCGCCATTTTGTTGAAAATTCTTAACTGATTCATGAACTCAAATATTTCAAATTAAAATATTGTCGATTAATAATAATAATATTTATAAACAAAACTATCGCTTGATATAAATTTTAGTGAATGGCGAGCTTTATGATTTAAAGCCAACATAGACGCCATCCGTTATTGTCGGTTACATATGAAGAATTTATTGAGTCGTTTATTAACTGTCCACTCACGTCTCCTTGTGTTTATACATGTACATACAGATGTATGTTTGTTGTTATAATATAAATAACTATATATTATATAGACGTTAATTTATAATCGGAACTAATATATTTTATCTATATTTTGAAGTTCTGAGAGTTCTAAATTCAAATTTTGTGGCTAGATTCTATATGCCTGTGCTTGAGGCAGTGTGTTTTAAGGTACAATAAATTACATATAATTTATTGTACCTTAAAACACATGTACGTATATCTTATTAAGAAATAAGATTAATCTAGCTTGATAAAATAGTATGGAATTGTATATAGTGCAATTTTGAAAGGTAATAAGTTGAAATAACGTTCGAGCGAATTCGTTCCTTACGAACGACTTATCGATACGAGATTTAATTGTTATAGTTGCTTGGTGCATTGTGCACATCTTGGTAGGTAACACACTGTCACACACTTAGTCGGTTGCACGTTGGGGGTGAAAGGAATGTTTAATATTTAGGATATTTATAATTATTTCTAATAGAAAAAAAATGTTAGTATTCTATGTTTTCTTGGGTCTGGGTGTTTGTGGTACCGTACTTCCGATGTTCCATAACACAAGTGCTTTAGCTACTTACATTGGGATCAGAGTAATGTATGTGATGTTGTCCAATATTTATTTATTATTATATTCATCCATTAAAACAGTCCAGTAGTTTATGGTCAAGGTATGACGGTTTCGCAACAATATTACGAAAGATTAATGTACAGACACACCCACCGTCAAAGTGTGATTCATTTTGTAAAGAGGGTCAGCATAAAAATGGAAATTATTTTTAATTTTTAACCCTTTTGAAATTCTGTGATCAGCTGTGTACATCTTTTATACAATAATCCCAGTCTCTATACTTAACTTATTATCACTCTATCGTAACCATATATTATGAGAATAAGATATAGGTCTGCCAGTGGAAACATACTACCCCTATTCGCAAAGCGTTTATAATAACTAAGGTAATTTATTATTGAGATATATTTTTAAACTGAAATATATTGATGTGAGGCTTCATATATAGCTCAACCAATAGAAAAAAATTATGCCTCAAATTTTGACAAATTTACACCTAGGCTCTGAGTCAGAACCTACTCGGACTATGTGGCAAACCTCTCCTGGGTAGTTGTTGTATAATTACCAACATTGAGTTCTTAGGCTTGTTTAGTTATTATTTAGACTATACACAGTTTATGAGCCTTCTCAAATATAAAAATAAAATAAATATGAGACAAGATCACATACATTAGTCTAATCCCAATGTAAGTAGCTAAAGCACTTGTGTTATGGAAAATCAAAAGTAACGACGGTACCACAAACACCCAAAGTCAAGACAACATAGAAAAGTAATGATAATCTACATCGATTCTGCCGGGTATCGAACCCGGGACCTCAGAGTGGCGTACCCATGAAAACCGGTGTATATGATTTAGACATAGACAATATTACTTATTTTTGATAATATTAATACTAGCAACCCGCCCCGACTTCGCAATTACAGACACTACAGATTTTTTCTTGTTTCTTATACATTATAAAGTACTATATTTATGTTCTACGCAACACTGTGTACGTACATATAAGTGTTAGAGTAACATATCATTACAGGCGTAGTGTGTGTTGCACGGAATTTTATTCGTTCTTGACCCAGGGTCACGGTTTTTACTTTCTCGTACACTCGAAACGTTTGAGCAACAGGAAAAACCGAACGCTATAAGTGTAATTATATTGTCACACCGGAATATAACACAATAATTCCAAGTATATAGTTACTTATATGTTTATAGTTACTATATATTGAAGCTGAGATGGTCCAGTGGTGAACGCGTGCATCTTAACCGATGATTGCGGGTTCAAACCCAGGCAAGCACCACTTTATATATGTGCTTAATTTGTGTTATAATTCATCTCGTGCTCGGCGGTGAAGGAAAACATCTTGAGGAAACCTGCATGTGTCTAATTTAATCAAAATTCTGCCACATGTGCATTCCAACAACTCACATTGGAACAGCGTAGTGGAATATGTTCCAAACCCTCTCCTTAATGGAAGAGGAGGCCTTATCTCAGCAGTGGGAAATTTACAGGCTGTTACTTTACTTTACTTACTTTAGTATATATTTATGACGTAAACATTTATGTATATAAAAGTGAAATATCAATCAATGATTAATCACAAAAATTCTGAAACTATAACACATATTAACTTGAAATTTGCCAGGTAGGTTCCTTACAGGGCGTAGATATCTGCAAAGAATCGGATTTTACGAAACTAAGGGGGTAAAATGTATAAATAAAGTCGCATTTAACTGGTAATTGTATCTACAACAACAACGACATCAGCCTGTAAATTCCCAGTGCTGGGCTAAAGGCTTTCTCTCCCTTTGAAGAGAGCTTGGAACATATTCCACCACGCTGTTCCAATGCGGCTTGGTGGAATACACATGTGGCAGAATTTCTATGAAATTTGTGACATGCAGGTTTCCTCACGATGTTTTCCTTCACCACTTAGCATGAGATGAATTATAAAGACAAATTAAGCACATGAATCAACGGTGCTTGCCTGGGTTTGAACCCGCAATCATCGGTTAAGATGCACGCGTACTAACCACTGGGTCATATCGACTTAGCATACTCAATTGTATATATATTATGGCATATATAGTCAACGGGCTGAAGTCTCATCATATCCGGAATACGGAAGGCTTTGCAGGCTTTACAGGTGCATTGGCTTTTGAGAAATAAGTAGACTCTTAGACAGGTTAGGTATAGATACTCCTTTTTTAATAGGGTCTAAATTTAGTTGCGGATGGATCCTAAAATAGGTTAATTTTTCATTATTTTTTTGTATCTGTACACCTCCTTACTAGAGGATTTTTTTTAATTATGGTAACACTAAACAGCTGTCATCGAACGTAACCCAATGTCAGACGTTTTTATTTTGATTTCGAAGTTATTAAAGAAATATCATTCTTTTTAAAACGTACCTCACTCCCTACAATCCCACATAGGTAGAAACAGCGTCCAAGCTACATACCTTCTATCCGCTTGAAAGGCATTTATAGCTTTGATAGTCTATACTTATTATTATAAATAATAATGTACCTTTGCCTGTCCATTTGTTACATTTTGACAGCCAGACAACTGAACCAATTTTATAAACTTGGTATAAAGTAAGAGGTATTTATAGTACAACACAAATTAGATATAGCATCGGAAAATGCAATGGAATGAAAATAAAAACGATTACTGGCGATTTACACAACCAATAGAAGTAGCTTCCTATCGCGGCATTCGACGCTATTCGTTGCTATAGATTCACGCGTCAGACAAAGCAAGCATGTAAATCGACGCGTCAAATTGACGAATATATTAGGTCATATGATATTACAAGTTATTACGTTTGTGCAAAGATCATATTCGCGTGAGAAATAAATATTGATAATTTGGGAGAGCGTACTCAATTCGAATGTGATCGGTTTTACGAATTTTGCCGATGCGACATCTAAGTTGTGTCGTACTATACCTTAATGCTAAAAAAGAAAGGCTAAAACACGGGCGAAGCAGCGGATGCCAACTAGTTTTCAATAATTGAAATAACAAATCGTATTATAACAGTACTAGCGACCGGCCCCGGCTTCGGATGTAATGCTGATACTAAATATACAACAGATTTTACTTACTTACGACATCACATTAGAAACTTATAAAATTATCAATGTTTCTTTACTATATTGTTTATGTGTTATATACAAAAACTATCCTCTCGAATCACTCTATCTATTAAAAAAAACCGCATCAAAATCCGTAGCTTAGTTTTAAAGATTTAAGCATACATATAGGGACAGAAAAAGCGACTTTATTTTATACTATGTAGTGATGACTATGATGATATCCAGTGATATTGTAATAAACAGATATGTTATACCCATACTAAACAATAGAAAAAAGTGTGCCGCGCCGGGGACTGTTTATTTTACTTTTAGTTACAAGTAAAAAGGATAGCTTGATAAGAACAATAAGTAAAAGGGATAACTAGATGTTTTTATACGTATTACTGGTATAATTATAATGAAAACGACTAAAGGCAAACGTCCCAATTTTGACGTTTTCTAGTCTTCACTTTGCGCATTAATGAATATATCTGTTTACCAGTAGTAAAAAAAAGCATCAGTAATGTCAAATCGCAAACGTTTACTTAATCTGTTACAATTTACGAAATGAAACATTGAGTGAGTACAAATTTTTCCATCATTACGTAAACAACAATTATAATTGTTATGGAATGGCAGCAAATTTAATTGCTATCTTTATGTAATTGCATAATTAATTCTATTGATACAATATTCTAACGAGGTAGCTACGGTTTTAAAGATAATATTAAATTGTTTTTTTTTTATGTATGGCAACATTCATGATAGTGACTATTAGCTGTTTTGGTGATATATTAAACATACATCTATGCAGAACACTTCTTCACTACATAGTGTAAAACAAAGTCGCTTTCTCTGTCCCTATATCCATTTGTGTGTATGCTTAAATCTTTTGAAACTACGCAACGAATTTTGATGCGTTTTTTTTTAATAAAGTGATTTGAGAGGAAAGTTTTTGTATATAAAGTAACAGCCTGTAAATTTCCCACTGCTGGGATAAGACCTCCTCTTCCATTAAGGAGAGGGTTTGGAACATATTCCACCACGCTATTCCAATTTTGGAAAAAGCGTGCATGCATTTATCATATAATCTTCCAAATACCCATTTCCTAATTAAAAATATTTGACAGTAAACCACTATGAGACTACTTTTAAACAATATTCATAGTGGAACTATCATATTATAAAGTTAAACCTTACCATTCATATTCAATGGAATTTTCTAATTGCTCTGTAATATCATGCAATAGAAACAGATCTTGATAAATATATCATTATTTTCATTTATTCAAAAGAACATAATAAATTACTAATATTCATATTGACCCTTCCAAGAAACTTAAAAGGGGTGACGAAGCCTTAGGTTCAGTACATCGCTCGGCAGCCTTTAAACTTTTGCTTTGTTGATGATACAATAAAAGAAAATGAGAGGTTCAAAACTAGTTTAGCTCTGACATCAATTATATAAATAAATATAATTATATTAAAAGATAAAACAAAAGAAAAGTGCAACTAATACTATATGTAAACAAAATAATAACAAACGTTACAAATAATCCCGATACAACGCTAGTATAACCGAAAAAACAAAACAGTTTAATTCAAAATTAAAAAAAAATACTTTTTGACCAAAGAGTTTTATTATGTTAAATAAAAGATTACCATCTAACACACACAGACTATACTTAGTATTTATAAAGCCGAAAGTTTATTTATTTGTTTTATTGATCTAATTTGATTGTATATATTACATATTATATATGGTTTTATTTATGATGCCCATTCTAAATTTTCATAATTGTATAATTAGTATCAATAGAAAATCAGCCGATGTATGTATTATTGTTTATTATTATTACTATATAATGTATTTCATTGTTTGTTGGTTTGAAATAAAATTAAAAAAGAAATGTCTTTTTAATCTAAGAACGTTGACAGATGTCTCGTATTGGCGGGAAAATGGATCAATATATAATTTTCATTACATCAATTGAAACATTGAACTACGAAAGATTTTAAATCTAAGTTACTAACATTATATTGTTGTATACTAGCGATCCGCTCGGCTTCGCCCGCGTCGAATACTAATACTAAATATACTACAAAATTTGTTTATTTGCCACATCACATTAGAAACTTCTAAAATTATCAGTGTTTCTTTAATATATTGTCCATGTATTATATACCAAAACCTTCCTTTCGAATCACTCTATCTATTGAAAAAAACGGCATCAAAATCCGTTGCGTAATTTTAAAGATCTAAGAATACATAGGGACAGACAGCGGTAAGCGACTTTTTTTTATACTATGTAATGATAATTAAATATATAAAATTTAAATATATGTTAAGATAGATAAGAGATATGATACATCATATTTTTTTATAGATATAACACATTGACACAAATTCATATTTCGTTTTTTTTTTTTTTTTTTTTAATTTTAGAGTCGAATTAAGCATTTGTAATTTCTAATCTGTGGTCATTAAATTGTTCATTAT
This sequence comes from Vanessa cardui, assembly GCF_905220365.1. NCBI lineage: Eukaryota > Metazoa > Arthropoda > Insecta > Lepidoptera > Nymphalidae > Vanessa > Vanessa cardui. The sequence goes on from NC_061151.1 coordinate 3,192,308, forward strand.
GAAATATACTCATTGCTTGTTAACTATGTAATGCAATTAAAATGCATTTTTCGTGTAATTTGAGAAATACGACGCTAATTAAACGAATTACATTTGAATTTGTTAAAAAATTTAATTTTTGATAATAATACGTAGATAACGAACGAACCTATAAAAAATTTGAGTGTCTGTTTGTAATATTAAAATAACTAGCGTTTTACTAAATTCGGTACATATACTTAACTAATGTTTTATTTTTTATTTTATTTTAAGAGACAGGCTCTTTGTTTGTTCCGGCTAATATCTAGAATGACAAAACCGATTTTAATGGAACTTGCACTAGTAGATAGTTCTAATAAGTAATAAATTGTAGTAAAATCTACAAACCGATAAATAAGATTTTTTTATTTAACACCTGCTATATAACTACATCCTGAACTGGTGGTAGATTCACTAAAAAGCCTACACGAATACAGTTTATTTTGATTTTGTTACATCCTTTGTGCTTGTAGTTAAAAATCAAAACAAAATATACTTTATTCGAGTAGGCTTTTACAAGCACTTTTGAATCGTCATTTTACAATTAAGTGAAGCTACCACCGGTTCGGAAAGTAGATTCTATAGAGAAGAACCGGAAAGAAACTCAGTAGTATCTTCGACATTTAAAGACACAGTCATGTTAGTTAAAAACACAGACTCCTTTTAAAATGGATCGACAATTTTGATTAGTATTGTTTGACGCTAAGATATCCTTTATAAATTATTTCGTATTGCATACAATTCAATTAATCAATAATTTATTGAATATTGTATTCCCACGAAATTAAACACTTAATCAATTCAAATTAAATTCAAATATTCTTTTACGAGTTTTCGATCGCAACGTACACAGACAGACTTAGAAAGATTAAGATTATTTATTACTAGCTGTGCCCGCGAGCTTGTACGCGATTAAGAAAATAAAATTTTATTATAATAATAAAATTTGTAGCCTAAGTTACTCCTTATTATATCAGCTATCTGCCAGTGAGACTCCCGTCAAAATCGATCCAGTCGTTCCCGAGATAAACCGGAACAAACAGACAGACAAATATTGTAAAAATTGTTAATTTGGTATATTCACCGTGTATACATATGCATTGAATTAAATTGGGCTATTTTAATATTACAAACAGACACTCCAATTTTATTATATGTAGAAGATGATGGAAACTGAGAAACCAAGTGATTTTTTTGAAAAAGTACTCTTTTATTGAGCTGAGATGGCCCAGTGGTTAGAACGCGTGCATCTTAACCGATGATTGCCGGTTCATACCCAGGCAAGCACCACTATATATATGTGCTTAATTTGTGTTTATAATTCACCTCGCACTCGGCGGTGAAATAAAACATCGTGAGGAAACTTGCATGTCACTAATTATGACAAATGACACTCAAATTTTATTATATTTATATAGAATAGAACCGGTAACTAAGTTCGTTTTTTACTTATTTCCAACATGGCCTTGAGGTTCTATGGTCAAGTTAGTGGCGTATAAATTCGTGGCTCAACTTATTGTTAATCCGAGTCCAAAATATTGTAACATACGTTTGCGTAAGAAAGTGACCTGCCTTGGAACCATCGCTGAGGAAGTTTGGGCGATTGTGACTGTATTATTAATATTAATAATACAATTGTTATTAATCATTATTAATATTTTTATAACTAAATATGTAAACGTATAGCAAACACTATTTAAAACATTTAAATGTATATATTTTGAAAATTGAAGATTTAATTACTTTTAAAGTAAATGGGTATACTTCTGATGAGTTAGATAATTATTTGGATTTAATAGATAAAAGATAGATAAAAATTATGCATTGCAATTATGTTTATAAGTAAACAATACATACATACATATGAAATGAGTCATAAACGAACAGTGAAACGTCATATGGAATAGTTCACAAACCAATAAATTAAAAATAATTAAGTATCCTTTGAAGACGTCATATAAAAAAAATAGTCTAATAACTCAATATTTATAACTAAAAAATTACTAAACCAAAATTCATTACACTTATATCAAATGATATAAGTGTAATGAATTTTGGTTCGCACGCTTCAAATAAGGTTTTAATATATAATATTATTTTATAAGTAATAAGAATAATTAATGGTTGTTTTATAAGAATATTTAATATTATCACTCGTTTGGTCCTTTCGACCCGACTCCGTATTTCGCAACATCCCAATCAACTTAAACTTATTCACATACATTTTTTTTTTAAATTATTAATAACAAAATATTTTGTTTACGCAATTTTCAGGGTCAACTTTTTATATGTACCCTCGATACGCATTTATTTATCATATCGATAATCGATTTGTTTTAAGAATAATATTAGATTTTAATTTAATAAATAACACTTGTTAATTTTAAGCCTTATAAATTAACACCTTTGCCTAAAATCACATTGAAATTTAAAAAATAATTAAGTAAATTTAAATTTCGAATTAAAAAACTCACCTATTTAAACTGAACTTAAAACACAACACTCACTAAACTCGTTAAAACTCAATTAAATCAACTCAGTACCGTCACTCAACTGCAATTCACCGCGTCTGAACGTCGAATGAGCGATACAACTCTATTGTAAGATTACTCCTATATACTGGCGAGTATAATCAGTCAAAGTGACCTCCGTATATATAATTAAGTCTGTATTTCCATCTGTTTGTAAATACGTATTTAAACATATTTAGTTCAAAACGACTTCTAATTTATTTTATTTCTTAATATTGTAAGCTTTTTTTATAGAATAGGTTGGCGGACGAGCATATGAGCCAGCTGATGGTAAGTGGTCACCATCACCGATAGACAATGACGCTGTTAATATTAATTATTCCTTACATCGTCAATGTACCACCAACCTTGGGAACTAAGATGTTATGTACCTTGTGCCTGTAGTTACACTGGCTCACTAACCCTTCAAACCGGAACACAGCAATACTGAGTACTGTTGTTTGGCGGTAGAATAACTGATAAGTGGGTGGTACCTACCCAGACGGGCTTGCACAAAGCCCTACCACCAAGTAAATTTTAGTTTAGTAGAAAATTTTGTAAATTTAAAACATAAAACAGTTTGAATTAGCAACCATCTTTTTTACAGTATTTTTTTTTATTTGTAACACTAAAACCCAACAATTTTCGTACAAAAATATTAAAATCATCTGTTTAACAGACAGTTCGTTGTTTTGTTTGTGGATATATATATATATATATATATATATAAACTAGTTGTTTCCCACGGCTTCGCTGACGTTTTAAGGATGGTTCGTGTTTGTGACGTGTTAGACAAAAGAGTATCATATATCCTTTCTTGGAGTTTAAGTTTCCCTAATAGTAAATTTAATCAAATTCGGTTCATTCGTTTGGTCGTGAAAGACAGACACACAGAGTTACCTTCACATATATAATATCAGTACAGATATAATAGATTATATTTACTGATCGCACCGCTGCGTTCAATTTAAGGAAACACTCAATTAGCTACAATTATTTTTAATTAGTTCAGTAAAATTCAAACAACAACAACAACAACAGCCTGTAAATTTCTAAAGGGCTAAAGGCCTCCTCTCACTTTTAGGAGAAGGTTTACAATATATTCCATCACGTTGTTCCAATGCGGGTTGGTGGAATACACATGTGGCAGAATTTCTATAAAAAATTGTCACATGCAGGTTTCCTCACGATGTTTTCCTTCACCGCTGAGCACGAGATGAATTATAAAGAAAAATAAAGCAAATGAATCAGCGTTGCTTGCCTGGGTTCGAACCCGCAATCATCGGTTAAGATGCACGCGTTCTAACCACTGGGCCATCTCGACTCTTTTAGTAAGTAACATTCACATTTTAGGAGATTTATATATGTATATATGCATAAAAAATGTATCTGTAAATTGTATATATATATTAGTACTATAAGTGGAAAAGTAGCTCTGTATGTCTGTGCTGGATTTTCATACTTAACATCTGACAAGCGAAGCCGCTAACGACAACTTGTATTACATAAGATGTTATTTGTTATTCTTTTTTAATTGTAGTAAGGATTATCTATGTAGGCCAACAAGAAAATTAATTAATATAAATATTTAGAAAATTTTAATTTTTATTTAATTATATTGTTTATGGATGTACAATTTCTGATATATAATCTATTTGATATAATAAATAATAATTTTATATGTTAATAATGTAAGCTGATTTTTATCCCAATGATTATAGGACGATGGCTCCACGTAAAAGATCGGTTATCGTATTATTCTCAAAGGCTCATAGATGAGAAAATAAATCTTGATAACAATTTACTAAATCGTTACGATTTCACAAAGAATTAATTATAAACAGTTACTGGCCGGTTAGATAGAGGTACTACAGATGTATAAAAAACTTGATTTGACTTTAAGAATTTAATGTAAAAAAGGTTTCATTATTTTGGCGCCAAATGTAGATGCAACTTGAAGTTTACAATTAAATGAAAACAAAACAAAACCTGTCATACTGAAATATAGTACGACACAAATTATATGTAGCATCGGCGAATTCAATAAAACCGATTACTGCCAATTTACACAAACATTAGAAATACCGAAATAATAAATAATTACAGCTTCTGTTACAGATTTCTCTTTATATACAAAGATAACTGGTTTATAGTTATGCAGATAAACAGTTTGTTATATATATAGTACGACACAACTTAGATCAGCGTCGGCAAATTCAATAAAATCGATTACTGCCTAACACAACCAATAGAAACAGCTCCATATCGCGCCATTCGACGCTATTCGTCGCTATAGATTCTGGCGTCAGTTCAACGCGAGTAAGCAAGTGCACGTAAATCGACGTGTCAAATTGCCGAATATATTAGGTCATGTTATATTACAGGTTATTACGTTTATGTAAAGATTGTATTCACATAAGAAATAAATATTGATAATTTGGGATAGCGTACTTAATTCGGATGTGATCGGTTTTACGAATTTTGCCGATGCTACATCTAAGTTGTGTCGTACTATACCTAAATATTTTAAACAAAACCGAAGTTTCTCGGGACTGTATATGATATCTTATTTGAACAGAGGAAGTGGCTTTACAGTCCCTGGCGTTGGATACCATTTAAGGGTCCTAAAAGCTGATGTAAAAAATGTTACTGTTGATTTAATAGTATAATATGTTTAGTTTATTTAATTTTATTAAATCGTTAAATATATATAACATTCTTTCTGATATTGTCTTTTTATTAGGATGACACAGTCAATTAAACACAATTGAGTTTCTCGGTAAGAAGAGATTTATTGGTTAATTTTACACATGTTACAATAATAAAGATAAATTAAAAGTTTGTATTCACTTATTGCTATACAAAAACAACATTTTCGCACCTTGTGAAGAGACGCGACGTTAACGATCTCTGTTCGGCAGGCAACGGCAAAGTTATAAATGTCTGCGGAATTTTATTATAGAAACGGATACCTTACCCCAAGAAGGATTTATTGACTTTGCGGAGTCGGAAACTTGGCGTTATAAGCTTATCCTTACTCCTAGTGCACATACAATGATTATCACTGATTTTATCAAAGTGATCAATGTTCCTGTGAATAAACATAATATTGTTGTAAATATATTGCAACGCAAAAGTGAGTATTCCCACTTTGTTAAAAACATCCCGAAGAGTCTATAGCTCCAAGTTTATAAATAAACCGGATTGCTCTCTTTTGTAAAATAAAGACAGATTCAATATCTGCAGCGTTACCCCAAAGTAATATAGTAATATGCCATATGACATAACACTGTGAAAATAACCAAAATAAAATAACGACAACAGTAACGAGATTGCTTCTAGATTCATATTTTTCATGACTAACAAAATTAAGTATGTCAATGCGCGTTCGATGACAGATGATGCGCGGAATTCAAATTAAAGAAAAGTACATCTTTCTCTACATGTACTTGATGAGAAATAAAAATCTTTTTTGTTTTATCTATTTAGAGTCCAAACTAATTATGAAAATGAAGGGAAACTAATTGAACACATCTCTGCTCTATAATATCTCCACATATCTGGATGTATCTGGATTTTTTCGTTTATTCAATTTTGGTATAATATTATATCGGTATGTATTTATTTATTTCGATTAATATATGTATAATGTGAATTGTTATATTTTATATGCAGGATATAATTTATCAAGGTAATAGTAGCCTTCTGGTAAAGCCGATTATCGCTCGTACTGAGCACACGAAAATAGATCTTAAGGCGACGAACCTTTTCTTACTCCGACTGTACATTAAATAAATTATTGTAATAAAGCAAAAATAAATAAATGTAAATTTTCTAATGTTTACATTTTTTCAGAAATAATTACTGTATAACTTTAAATTGTTTCTTTTTTAAATTATTTATCACGTTTAATGCGGAGCGAGGTCTAATCTATGTGTATGTGTATCTCCCTTACGGTGCGACTAAGAAAAACACAGATGTCTATTTAATATATTATAGGAAAGTGATAAATATATTTATATGGTCTCTTTGACTCTCGATTTAAGAAATAAAATTCGATCACATCGTTTGTAAAAAAGAGGATACATTATTATTACAAATCAACTTAGTAACGTTCGGACTTACCATATGATTCTCTTGTAAATAGTATAGTAAAAGTAAACGAAATAAACAAAAAAGGAGCTAAAACTGGACCTTGCGGTACCCCCTGAAAAGCTTAAAAAATCGGAAAACAGACTTATTTTACACTACTACATAAGCTAGATCGTCTTATTAAACACGTGATTTAACCAAACCAAAAAATAATCTACCAACAATAAATCAAACAGCCTTGATATTTCCAAATACCAAAACGTAATACCTAATCAAAAGCTTCGCTATATTCCACACAATGCATATGACATATGACCCGTTCGTGGCCTCTATTCAATCATTGTCTGATTGTTTTACAAATATCACTGGGTCACTGAGATTAGGCCTCACACAGGGAATTATATTTAAAAATGAAATAAAGTTTTCCTAAAAATATTTTTCATCATTTAATTCCATGACAACGTTTTAAAAACCAACACCCCATTCAATAGATCTCTCAATAATTGTTTTATATGATCACTCATAATATATCAAATTTCAAGCACTTTTGAATCGTCATTTAACAATTAAGTGAAGCTACCACCGGTTCGGAAAGTAAATTCTACTGAGAAGAACCGGCAAGAAACTCAGTGGTTACTCTTTGTCAACATTTAAAAAATTCAATCATATTAGTTAAATACAATTATATAATATGTATGTAATGTATCCTACCTGGAAGTATAAGATATATTTAATGAATAAATAAGATATATTTAATTAAAACAAATATGGAAATGAGGAATGTAAGTTTACTGTATCGTTGTTATCTTATCTGTTGTAGTTTTTAAAGCCGTTCGAAGCCTCGAAGCCAAGATAAGGTCCTAAGTTCAAAATTTCGACCGGTAAAAATAAAATATTACTTCTAACAAACCTTAATAAATTTCGACTAATTTCTTATTGAAATTTGTTAGGCATGTAAGACTATAAAAAAAGAACGTAGAAAAGTGATTACAATTAGGTAACTTTATTGAGTGGTAGGGCATTGTGCAAGCCAGTCTGGGTAGGTACCACCCACTTATCAGTAATTCTACCGCCAAACAACAGTACTCAGTATTGTTGTGTTTCGGTTTGAAGGGTGAGTGAGTCAGTGTAACTACAGGCACAAGGGACATAACATCTTAGTTCCCAAGGTTGGTGGCGCATTGACGATGTAAGGAATAGTTAATATTTCTTACAGCGTCATTAGCGTTGCCCAAATGCAAGAACAAGACGAGACTTAGCCAGTCTTGGTCTTGGTTTTGCGCCAATACACCTGGTTTTGGTCTTGCACTCCCAGTCTTGGTCTTGGTCTTGGTCTTGCAGCAAGAGTCTTGCAAGTCTTGCAATTACCTATTAGTCTATTACTATTTATTAAAGTTTATTTTAAATCTTAGAAAAACGTATTAGAATTGGAAAATTGCGAGCTTGAATTAACATAGCCATAGTAAAGATCAAGCAGATTAATAAATTACTGAAGATTTGATAAGTAATTTGAAAAATCAACTGACCTACATATATGTCGTTTTTCATGGAAGTAACTGTTTCTTAATAATAATATCTTATAATTAAGAAAAAGTTACTTCTGAATTCTAATTTGTTTTTTTACATGTCTTAGCAAATAAGCTTACATTTGCTAAAATATGTAATAAACAAATTAATTACAATAATTTGACTGTATTGTAAAGAAGAATATCTGTTTAGAAAGATTGAACCCTCAACTTATATGAAATTTAATAAAAGAATTTTACGATTTATCATTTATTTCAATAAAAACTAAAATACAACACAAATCAAACATAACAGTACACAACAGCTTTTTGCAAGTTGTACACGTTTCAGATATATATTTAAGAGTGGCTACAATATTTATCAAACGGGTGATATTTGAACACTTTTTTGCTATTTTTTCTTGTAAAAACTTAAGAAATATAATGATTGAATGTACAATAATATTACCTCAGTAATTAGTTTAAAACCATATAATCAATATTATAATATATACTTACTAGAATAAATTATTATGACATCTACTACCTATCCTTACCATTTTATCGTAATCATAATACTACTTGCGTGATCATTATAATGTATTCATTTTCATTCTAAGCACTCTGAAACTTATTTATTCTTTGGAACACCTGTTTTCAAAACAAATTCGAAATTATTTTGCATGAGTATACCTACGCCCTGTGGCAGCCATAAAATAGTGTCAAATGTTGTGATTTCGGCGCGGCGGCAACGATTGTTGTATATGATTTCAAAAGAAGCCTCCGGCGCGTGTATCATAACCATGTACTTCCGAAAAACGGCAAATTTCTTTGAGAAGTAAGTACAAAACCTTTGATGCCGCATTATCAAAGTGCCGATGATTAAAACAAAACTATGCATGCACTCAGTTTGATTTTAATGGATATTTTTTTATTCGCTATTTAGGTATGTTTATGGTATTAGTCGTAATGCGCATAGGTCCAGTTTTTCAAATTCTTTGATACAGTTTTTGCGTCTCATAGAATTCCTAAGCGTACCTATACACCGAACTGTTACACCTAACTACTCCGTGAAATAGCGCTAAGTCCTAGCTGCAACACGCAAGAGTCTTGCAGGCTATGTCTTGTTCTTGCTCAAGTCTTGCACGATCAGTCTTGGTCTTGGTCTTGCTAAAAATACGCGGTCTTGTTCTTGGTCTTGGTCTTGCAAAAACGCAAGAACAAGACCAAGACTGCAAGACCAAGACTGAATTTGGGCAACACTAAGCGTCATTGTCTATGGGTGATGGTGGCCACTTACCATCAGGTGGCAAAATGCTCGTCCACCAACCCATTCCATAAAAATGATAAAAGTAGATAACGAGTTTAAACCTAGACACACATCAGCATATTATGTACTTGATTTGTATTATACCTCGTTCTCGCGGGGATTTTATCAAGGTCATGTGATGGTGAGTAAAGTCCGCTACACGTGTCAACCCGAATTGGAGCAGCGTGCTCCTACAAATATTATCCTCATAATGGAAAACCTTAACCCAGGCTTTTGCTATATATCTAATAATAATAACTCTTTATTGTACACACACAAGAAAAAAACTTACATTCAATTACACAATATAAAAAAAAGAAATGTACAATAAGCTGTCTTATCGCTTAAGAGCGATTTCTTTCAGACAACCAGCGTGTGTATATTGAATGCAGTTAGGAAAAAAATCGAGATTATCATTGTTATACATCAGTAATCAAATAAAAAAAAGTAAATCAGTATGTCTAAATCCTACACATATATTACGAAAACCAAGATCAATTCAATAAGATCAGATCAATTTTATGGTATAAATTAATTATTATGTAATAGTTTAAAAAAAACGTATTTGTCTTATCTCTAATTATTGCTTATATTTAATTTATATTTTTAATATATATAGTGCAATGTAACAGTGCGTGGTGAGACAAGCTATAAGTAGTCGAACATTTGTCGAGACAATTTTGAAACGTAATATTACTTTATTTCGAATAAACTTGCATGTACCATTGGTAAACAACAACAACAGCCTATAAATTTCCCACTGCTGGGCTAAAGCCTCGTCTCCCTTTCAAGAGGTTTGAAACACATCCCATCACGCTGTTCCAATATTCATGTGGCAGAATTTTTATGAAATTAGACACATGCAGGTTTCCTCACGATGGTTTCCTTCACCGCCGAGCACGAGATGTTTTATAAACACAAATTAAGCACATATATAGCGGTGCTTGCTTGGGTTCGAACCGCAAACATCGGTTAAGTTGCACGCGTTAAGGGTTCTCTATTGGCTGTCTTAATGAAAATAAAATATTCCATAATAATACAATGATACGTAGATTACGTTTGAAATCGTATTTCTTTTCTGATTCATAAGTATTGCGTATGTTTGACGTCATCGCTATTAAACGACTAGATCATTATTTAATCGGAATCATTAGGAATTTTTTTCATAATAATTTCGAAAATTCTCCGGAATTCTTGTTTATTAACAGCCATTAGGTTTCGAACAAAAGAGGTCGCATCATTATTATTACATAGTACAAAACGAAGTCGCTTACCGCTGTCTGTCTATGTATGATTAGATCTTTGAAATTACGCAACGGATTTTAAAGCGGTTTTTTTAAATAGATAGAGCGATTCAAGAGGAATTTATATGTATAATTATATGTATGTACAATAAAGTAGAAAATGACTGAAAAACCGTGAACATTGTAAAACATTCTGCAGTACAGTTAGTATCAGCATTGTAACTGAGAGAAGTCGGGGCGTGTTGCTATTATCATCATCATCCTCCTGCCCTTATCCCACTTTTATTTGGGATCGGCGCAGCATGTCTTCTCCTTCCGTACTTCTCTGTCGGACGTCATCTCACAAGTAACATTCTTTCTAACGATATCGTCTTTCACACAGTCCATCCATCGTTTCCTTGGTCGTCCTCTACCTCTATATCCATCCACATCCATGCTCAAGGCCTTCCTCACAATGTTCCTTTATTACTCCGCATAAGATGCCTATACCAAGATGCCGCCTCCCATATAACTTCTCGGCTAACATTTCACATTTCATTAGAAGGAATTCTGATAACGATATATTTAAAAAAAAAGGGGACAAGTGCGAGTTGAACTCGCGTGAAAAGGGTTCCGTAGGATGTTACCTATCATGTTTTTTTTAAATCTGACCCATTTATGAATTTATGAATATGTTCTCCCACACATTCCACCTGGAAATGTAAGTTGGTACGCACAATATTGAGTGATTTACCATGTTATTTTAATATCATGGACTTCTTATAGGTTTTCCTATAATCTATAAAGAGAAAACTAAATTCTGTATTTTTTTCAAAATTTTAGGTTCAGTAGTTTCGGAGATAAGGGGGGAATGGTCAATTTTCGTCTATTTTCTTGAATAACTTGGAAACTATTTATTTTAAAATTACAAAAAAATACATTTAAGATCTTCTCAACAAGACCTTTCATTTGATATGAAAGGATGATGATGATGATTGATTTGCCACACGATGCAGTTTTCAGAATTTTTTTTTTTAATTTTCCCCTTCCCCCCAAAAATGACCTCTCATATACAGATTTCATCTGCTCACGTCACACCTCTGTATTTGGGTTACAAGAATTGATAAGTGTACCAAATTTCAACTTAATCGGTTAATAGATTCGGAGATAATTGACTGTAAGCGACGGACGGACAGACACACGAGTGATCCTATAAGGGTTTCGTTTTTGTATTCAGACGTACGGAACCCTAAAAAGATATCGGCCAATTATATTATTGGAGCAAGTGGTCACCGACCCAAAAGTAAAGTAAAGTAACAGTTTATAATTTGCGCGGTTTCACCCATGTTTAGAGTTATTTCTCTACCCCTATGGGTCGTATCGTTTATTTACAAGGCACGATAAAATACCACCTGATGGTAAGTGACACCACCTATACGTTAATGACAGCTGTTTTATATTTACATAAACAGACAATTCAATTAAATTCTTAGTTTAATGGCTTTTAAATAAACAGACAGAAATACCTGTAACGCATTTGACTTTGACTTTGACACTGGAAGACTGAGAACTAAGGTAACGTAGTATATAATCTGTAAAGATTACACAATACTTTTTTTTTCTTTTGTTTTGCATGTCAGTAGGCGGAAAATATTCTGCCACCTCAAACAATGTTACGAATAATGGAAAACCAGACGAGTAGTAAATTACGATTTATAATAACAAATATATAAATAAAAAAATGTTCCAAATTTAAAATATTTTGACTATAATATTAATCTATTTTTTTATTTATGGCTGTATGGCTTCGGATTGGTGTTATTTACATAGTAATATTTTTTTTTAATTGTTATATTTGTATGTCCAAGTCCTCTATTGTCAATGCCTTTGGTCGCCATCTTTAATCTTTTTTGTGTGCAATATTACTTATTAGTAATACACGAAATAAATGAAATTAATTCAATTGAGATAAACTTTTTAAATAATTATTTGTTTTTTGAGAAATCAATGTTAGATAAATATTTATGTATGGAAGTAATTGAAAACATATAGTTTCGTTAATGATAGAAATATTTGTCCCAGTTACTCATGATGGGAGGGGGGAATCTTGATAAAAGAATGCATATGAATTAATTGACGTTAGCTTTCGAGATTATTTATACTAACACTAGATGTGCCCGCGACATCGTGCGCTTTTGAATTTAGCTGAAAGTTATAACGAAACATAACTGACGTTACGACGATTTATTACTCTCTTACATCAGCTTTCTGATAATGTAAGTCCCGTCATAATCGGTCCAAACGTAGCAGAAATAAATCTATTACTTTAATTTTACAGACAGCCACCCCAAATTTTATTCTAAGTATAGATTATAAATTCAAAATTAACTCTCTGCTTATAATGCTTTTACGGCGAAATTACTGCATTATTTTTTATGAAACAATGTTGATCTATTGTCATTAATAAGCAACTTTATTAAAGTTTAGGCAATGATATTCTAATAAACAGATATGTTATACACATACTAAACAACAGAAAAAAGTGTGCCGCGCCGGGGACCGCTTGTTTTAGTTTATTTTACATTTCGTTACAAGTAAAAAGGATAGCTTGATAAAAACAATAAGTAAAAGAGACAACTAGATGTTTTAATTACGTAAAACGTATTACTACGTAATTATGATGTATTATAAAGTATTACTACGAAAACGTCCCAATTAGGACGTTTTCTAGTCTTCACTTTTTACGCGTTAATAACATATTTAATTTTGAGAGCTTCGGATGAATTATTAAACATTTCTTGTCCCGACTTGAATCCACAATCTTAGTAAAGATCACGTGCTTTGATTATTTGGCTATCTGCGCTATGTTTATAAATATAATAGAAATTATTTGTTTTATACGATCCGTGCTCAAATGGGCAAGTCCTTAAGGTCAATGGAAATCACTGATGGTACCATTAGCACGTAAACCAATTAGCCTAGCTCGGTTCCAAATCGGTTGCGAAGGTCAAGACTGGGTGCGTATCAAGACTAGCTAATTAATTTTAGGACATAAAGTTGTAAACGGTCACGATAGGGGGGATAGGGTATAGGATAGTGTTCCAACCCAGGCAAGCACACTGATTTCATGAGCCTAATTATTATTATTATTATTCTTATGGTATAGGTTGTCGGACGAGCATATGGGCCAAAAGTTTGAATTTCAAAATTTAATAACGTTTTAAAATACTTGTAACTGTGACGAGATGGTGTATAGTAAAGGAACGTCCTGGTAAATTTCCCACTGCTGGGCTAAGGCCTCTTCTCTCATTAAGGAGAGGGTTTGGAACATATTCTACCATGCTGTTCCAATGCGGGTTGGTGTAATGGACATGTGGCAGAATTTCGATGAAATTAGACACATGCAGGTTTCCTGACGATGTTTTCCTTCACCGTCGAGCTCGAGATGAATTGTAAACTCAAATTAAGCCCATGAATACTCATTGGTGCTTGCCTGGGTTTACTGCAATCATCGGTTAAGATGCACGCATTCTAACCACTGGGCCATCTATGCTCGAGATGGTGTATATTATGAGTGAAATTCTTTATTCCATAGCGATATTTTAGACGTATAAAACATTGGGTAAATAAGCGAACGTGGGTCAGTATTCATTATAAGTACCTATTTAATATTACAGGGTTGTTTATGGACCTCCCGCCAAATTTAAATAAAGGTTTCAGACCATGAAAGTAAACAAATTTCCCAAAATAGGGGTGAAAAGTGAAAAAAATTCAGACCTTCCTTACGAAATCGATCACGTGACCGAGAAATGCTACATACGCCATTTTTAAAGCGTACCTTCATTAATATATGTATAGTTGGAGCTTACTTTTATATCTATATACTATCAAATCTATTCACCGATTATTTTCTCATTTTGGTGGACATTTATACATGTAATATAAATAAAAATTTTAACAAAAAGAAAAACCGACTTCTAACGAAACACTATTTGAAAACAAATGAATATGCACTAAAAAGTAATAAAAATAATTGCGTATTTAACATATTTTTTAGAGTCGGAGGACTCTAGGTAAAATTAAATGAAAAATATTAGACTACTTAAAAGTCGATTTACGATTATATAACGTAGTTATAGTTATTGGTATATTTGGAGCCGGTTGTTTTAAAATAGTGTTTCGTTTGAAGTCGGTTTTTCTTTTTGTTAAATTTTTTATTTATTTTTTGATTTTAACTGAAGCTGATGTTAACTAATTTTTCTTAATATGGATAGTTTAAGCGTTCCGTTTATATGATGTTTATTGAAACTACTTGGAGGATAATTTCAAATAAAACTTGCGAACAAAGCAAAAATAGACTTTCGAAAATGTGGCTTTAATACGTCATTTGGCATAAACTACAAGGATCCCTCGAAAAAGCTGTAATCGACCTCAGCAAAAAACTTTGAAAAAGAGCTAATATTTGTCGTACATCATATGCCATCACAACACATACACAAAATTTGATTAAAGATAGTAAGAAATTCTGCCCCATATCGCACCCTAACTGTGTGCCGTATAGGAGTTCCATCACTAAATAATATAAAACAAAGTCGCTTTCTCTGTCCCTATATCTTTAAATCTACGCAACGGATCTTGATGCTGTTTTTTTTAATAGATAGTGTGATTCCAGGGGAAGGTTTGTATAAATAATACATGAACAATATAGTAAAGAAACACTGATAATTTTAGAAGTTTGCAATGTGATGTCGTAAATAAACAAATTCTGTAGTATATTTAATATCAGTATTGTACCCGTGCGAAGCCGGGGTGGTTAGCTAGTTGATTATAATATTCTACTATGATAACAACATAAACATAACCACATTACGGAAGGTGTCTCAAATATCCAAATAACCTATAAATAAAAGATTCGACCGAGTATCGCTAACGTGCTCCTCAGAATTGTTCCGTTTCCTTCCGTTCCGTTACTTTGTCATGGATACTATGCTCAAAACATTACCAAAATTTCACCAAACTACCCTTGAAGTATATATTTTATAATAAAAAAAGAATCATCAAAATTGGTTAACGTGATTTTCAGTTATTCACCTATTTGTCGCGCATATACATAATGCAAATTTAAGACTTATGTCGTTTTCATACGGATACCATCATCGGAAAAAAATAAAATTAAAATGGGACCCCACGGGAAGCACTACCTTTCAAAAAACAAAAATTATCAAAAATCGGTCCAACCAGTGGAAAGTTATGAGGTAATGAGGTAACAAACATAAAAAAAAAAACAAAAAAAATACAGACGAATTGATAACCACCTCCTTTTTGAAGTCGGTTGAAAATACACACGAATTGATAACCTCCTCCTTTTTGAAGTCGGTTGAAAATTGGAGTGTATGTATATATCAAAATATCTACAACAAAATATTATTTTCTATAATTTTTGTCTATCTGTTTGTTTGTACACGAATTTGCGGGCACTAGTTTTAAACCGACCTCAAAAAGGAGGTTATCAATTCATCTGTATTTTATGATTCACAAATTACCTGTTATACGCAATATACTGTTTCAATCAAGGGGCTCGTATCGCTTCTTTCCTGACTTCTCCCGTGGCTGACAAAGGCTCCAAATATAACAATAATTGTAACTACATTATGTAATCGTCAATCGACTTTTAAGTAGTCTAATACTATTCATTTCATTTTACTTAGGAGAACTCTAAGAAATATTTTGAATATGTCATTTTTTTTTACTTTTTAGTGCATATTCATTTGGTTTGAAATCGGTTTTTATTTTTGTCAATTATTTTATTTATTAATAGACAAAGATTCTTTTTACATACCAAATCTTATAATATATGTATGTGATTGCTACGTCATTGGTCACGTGACTTATCCGATACTGTAATTTGCATATATAAGCATACATTTCTTTAAACCAGTTTGCCGATAAGTGGCTCCGTCTATGCCTCTAGTCATTTTCGCAACAAAAATACTCGAGTTTTTCTGTCAGGCTGGCTACCTTGACATGATTTATTATGTCGCATACAACATATAGTTATAATAAGCTATGTGTATACCTAGGTATCGTATTTCTATAAGTTCAGGATCAAGATATAAATTTAAATCTCTCATTGCCTATTTTTTTTATAATATGGTTGAGCGTTATGTATAACATTTTAATATCTTTAAATATTTATTAGTACATAATACATATATAATACACATTTGTATATGTATTGAGTATAAATATTAGTGTGTAAAGGTTATGGCTGCACCCATATGTTTTTAAAAATTCTCTCTCTGACTGGTTTGTCTGAAGATATGGCTAATAAGCCATAAGTCCGCCTGTTGTACAATACATAAAATAATTGTTTATATTATGTGCAATACATAAAATAATTGTTTATATTATGTATTGTTTTGAGTATTATTTCTATTTTTTGTCTAGTTCTAAGCTGTCTGTAATTTTTTTTTGTGATGTACAGTCTGAGTAAAAAAACCTTCGTCAGTTATCAAATCAATTCCTCTATCAAGTCTTAAACTCTTATTACCTTTTGAATCTAAACATCAAATCATTGCGACGTAACATGTCATTCTCGATCAGTAAAGCAGATTATCGCTCGTACTGAGCACGCGAAAATAGATCTTAAGGTGATGAACCTTTTCTTACCCCAACTGTACATACAATAAAGTTTTTTTTTAAATGTTATGTGGGGCAAACGAGTAGGAGGCTCACCTAATGGAAAGTGACTACCACCGCCTATGGATATATACAACACTGGGGGCTTAATGGTGTGTTGCAAGCCTTTAAAGTATATTTACAAGAATAATCAAAATAAACTTTATTCAAGTAGGCTTTTACAAGCACTTTTGAATACCATCTACCACCGGTTCGGAAAGTGGATTCTACCGAGAAGAACCGGCAAGAAACTCAGTAGTTACTCTTTTTCAACATTTGTATCTTACAAAGTCATGTTAGTTTATACAATTATTTTAATAAATATATCTTGCTTGGAAGTCGACAGGTAATAACATATACCTAAGGGTTGTTCCTGACGCATAAGATATAATGTTTCGGTAATTAGATCCATTGTATGTTAATTTTAGGACATATAATTGTCCGAGAAGATTTCGTAACGAATCATTGTTCGGTAAATACTTGATGAACTGATTATGATGAAATCTTACGCCTCATTGTCTTTGGAGTGTGAATTTGGAAACCGTCCCAATAATTGTTAATCAGAAATCGTACCTTGAATTTAGACGAGCAATATATCTTTATATATGTATATTACTTTTGATGCTAGTAGGTTTATATATGTACAAGGGATAGGTGCAGCATTTGTTTTGTATCTGTAACTTTCAAAATTGTCATTAATGACATTAATAAGCTGAGATAGCCCAGTGGTTAGAACGCGTGCATCTTAACCGATGATTGGGGGTCAAATAATCCTTGGCAAGATCCACTATATATATATGTGCTTTATTTGTGTTTATAATTCATCTCGTGCTCGGCGGTGAAGGAAAACATCGTGAGGAAACCTGCATCTGTCTAATTTCATCTAAATTCTGCCACATGTGTATTCCACCATGCCGCAATGGAACAGCGTGGTGTAATATGTTCTTAACCTTCTCCTCAAAGGGAGAGGAGGCCTTTAGCCCAGCAGTGGGAATTTACAGGCTGTTGTTGTTGTTGTTGTTACAGTTGAGATGTGATTGTAATTGTTAGGATCAAGATTCAGTCAATCAACTATATTAGGATGGCGCGTCGACATATATCAAATAATCACTCGTATCAATCAATCAATCTATCAATCAATCGAACATAATAATATTTCTAAATAGATGAAGTAAGACCTTTTTTTAAAAATTGGATAATAATCACCGGATACCAATTCCAGTTGAAGTAATAGGAATTATAGTAAATAACAGTCTTGTGTTTCTAATGAGCTTAAACTAAATACCTTGTCTCATTAAACGAATACTTACATGTTAATTAACAGACCATTTTAATTAGTTAATCAAAGTCATTGTCACGTTATTTAAATTACATTAAATTTCATCATCCTTCACGAAAGAAGTTAGTGGTACTATTTGATATCAAAATCTAAAAATAATTTATACAAATAAGCTTTTAAAAGTACTTTTCAATCGTCATTTATTGTTAAGTGAAGCTACCGCCGGTTCGGAATGTAGATTATACCGAGAAGAATTCAGTAGATACTCTTATTCAACATTTAAAAATACAGTCCCGGTAGTTGAATACACTTATATATTTATGTAATATATTCCTGGAAGTCAACGAGTATTAATTCCACGCTATATACTAGCCTCTGCCCACGGCTTCGGTACCACCGGTTCGGAAAGGATTCTACCGAGAAGAAACGGCGAGAAACTCAGTTGTTAATCTTTTTCACGTTTAAAAACAGTTATGTTGGTTAAATATAATTACATGTGTATGTTAACAAGTGTTAATTCCACGCTTTTTTATCGTCTGAGTTTTATCGTAAGACCTGGTCCTTAAAAAAAGATTAATATTATTGTTTTATTCCCAGCTTTTCCTTCTTGAATGCCCAAAAGCAGTTCGAAATGAAATTTGATGTGTTATTGTCTTGTAAAGTCTGGCATATCCAGCCTATGGCAATAGTAAAGTACATCTGTGTTTAGGCATACTATTTAGGTCCATATTGATTCAGACAGTACTGGGAGTCAAACACTCGCGACTGCAAATGATGCTCAAATCTTGGACTATTTCGTTGACTAGGTTTTTTTATGAGCTAGGTGGCAAACGAGCAGGAGGCTCACCTGATGGAAAGTGACTACCACATCTGCAACACCAGGGGGTTTGCAGGTGCCTTGCCGGCCTTTAAGAAAGGAGTACGCTCTTTTTTTGAAGGTTCCCATGTCGTATCGGTATGCTGGCGAGTCAATCCCGAAGATTTCGATTTTTTTCATTGATAGAGAGAGAGGGAAGATTGTTAAAGCACGGCTTGATATGGTGCTTTTTGAGGTTGAAACAGGCTGGCACTATTATTCCTATGTAAACACCTAGTCTATCAAACTAATCGCCATATCCTGAATATACATCAGCTCGAAATGCATTCTTTAATAAACAACAACAACAACAGCCTGTAAATTCCCAATGCTGGGCTAAAGGCCTCCTCTCCCTTTGAGGAGGAGGTTTGGAACATATTCCACCACTCTGTTCCAATGCGCGTGGTGGAATACAGTCGTGGCAGAATTTCTATGAAATTTGTCACATGCAGGTTTCCTCACGATGTTTACCTTCACCGCTGAGCACGAGATAAAGACAAATTAAGCACATGAATCAGCGGTGCTTGCCTGGGTTTGAACCCGCAATCATCGGTTAAGATGCACGCGTTCTAGCCACTGGGCCATCTCGACTCTATATATTCTTATATATATATTCTTTAATAAGATTCTGCAGATATTTAAACCACAAATTTTAACAAACTTATAAGTCAATACAATATATTATCGGACAAAATTAATATATTCGACGGAAAACAAAATGGATTCGTGAAAAAATGGCGTTTTGCATATCAGCGAATTCGTTATCCAAACTGGAAGTGAAATAAACTGTATATTGAGTGGAACGATGACTTATTTTAAATAAATATATAATCAATAACTGCTTTTAATGCAAAATATTGCTAAATAAATAAACTATGTTCTCAAGGCTGTTTTATACTGTCAGGAAGGTATATGAATCCACTCCACTCCACTCAAGATAACCAGTACAGTCAATAACAATGAGCTACACTACTCTCCCTCGTCACGTAAGATGACTTTTCACGCCTCGTTTGAAGGCACCCAGGTAATAAGAGGAGGGGAACACGTGTGCTGTTAGAGGGATCCATTTCTGGCGGTGCGACAAAGAAAAGAAATTGCCAAATTTCTTCGTACGATGGAATCAAGGTCACAGTTAGGCGGTGACATCACGATCCTATGCTTAGATTGAATGGAAAAGGAATGTGTTATTTTTGATGCATTGCTTTTATGAATGATTAACATTTATTATCTTAGAATCGAGATGGCCCAGGGGTTAGAACGCGTGCATCTTAATCGATGATTGCGGCTACAAACCCAGGCAAGCACCACTGATTCATGTGCTTAATTTGTCTTTATAATTAATCTCGTGCTCGGCGGTGAAGGAAAACATCGTTAGGAGACCTGCATCTGACTGATTTCATAGAAATTCTGCCACATGTGTATTCCACTAATTGGAACAGCGTGGTGGAATAAGTTCCAAACATTCTTCTCAAAAAGGAGAGGGGCCTTTAGCCTAGCAGTGGGAATTTACAGGCTGTTGTTGTTGTTGTTGTAATATTTCTTGCACTATCAATCCATAGGATAACTTAGCATCAGGTAACCTCTTTGCCAGTCCACCTACATATACAACATAAAAATTTAAAGAGACAGACTGCACGTCTATCGAAAACCTCGTAACGTATAACACTGATGCAATCAATATCTAAAAAACGTTGATGACAAAAATTTAAACGAATTAATTACTTGCGAAACAACGTCGCTGTTTAATATTCTGTATTTTATATATTAATTTGGTTTTGACCTGATTTGGAGTGATCTAGGTTGTGTCAAATGATTGATAACGAATTTAAAAAACCTGTAATGATAATCATTTTCCTGATTGATTACCCATGATTCCTCACGTCACTCAAACTCAAATTCAAATTCCTTTATTCAATTTAAAAGCAATTTTACTTACTTATTGATGGCCCAGTGGTTAGAACGCGTGCATCTTAATCGATGATTTCGGGTTCAAACCCAGGCAAGCACCACTATATATATATATATATATTTGTGCTTAATGCGTGTTTATAATTCATGTCGTGCTCTGCGGTGAAGGAAAACATCGTGAGGTAAACATGTGTCTAATTTAATCGAAATTCTGCCACATGTGCATTCCACAAAACCGTATTGGAACAGCGTGGTTGAATATGTTCCAAACCCTCTCCTTAATGGAATAGGAGGCCTTAGCCCAGCAGTGGGTAATTTACAGGCTGTTACTCTTCTTTTTATTGATGGTCATATTAAACACTACCACCGGTTCGGAAAAAGAAACACCCTGACCTGAGAAGAACCGGCGAAAGAAACTCAGCGGGTCTTTTTTTGACAAATTATGACATTACGTTTTATGTAAATCTTAAATGACCTCTCATAATCTGTTGTGAATTCCGATACGACGAAATAGTTAATTTGCTTTGAAACATGACTGCTAATGATCAATTATTAGGAACGCCTTTTTTGGTGAATTAAACCGCCTTTAAAACTGACAGTGGGGACGCACTTATCAAACTAGAGAATAAAGTTCATGATATTATTTTATTAAATAGTATTAAGGTTAGTATATGAAGTTGTATGTAGATAAATTTCTAGAAGTAAATCCAGAACGAACGAAAGCTCGAATAGTTCATTTATTGAAGAAGATATCGGTGGATTCATTGATTACAGTTGAACGGTTGATGAAATAAATGAGACTTGTGTCATATCAAATTGAAATATTATCAATATTAATTAATTATAAGTTAATATAAAGCTATTAATTGGTCTAATAAATCAAATATATACTAATATTATTAATGTGAAACTCTGTATGTTTCATTTTTTTTATGGAATAGGACGAGCATATGGACCACACGATGGTAAGTGGTCACCATCACCCATAGACAATGACGATGTAAGAAATATTAACTATTCCTTACATCGTCAATGCGCTACCAACCTTGGGAACGAATATGTTATGTCTTATGCCTGTAGTTACACTGGCTCCCTCACCCTTCAAACCGGAACACAACAATACTGCGTACTGTTGTTTAGCGATAGTTACTGGTAAAAATAGAACCGAATTTGATGTAAATTGATATGAAAAAGACTTGGCTCCGAAGTCATGTATCTCACATGCACTTCTATGTCATGTAACACACAAGACAAACCGTGGGCGAAAACTAGTTTAAATATATTTAAACCAAAATTTTAAACGCTTTATCTTAATCTTAAATCGAAAATGAATTGATTTTATAATTGTTTGGTGTTATTTTTATATTTATAATATACTTACTATTATTATAAATGTAAAAATGATTCTGTCAGTCTTTTCGTCACAGTACTATTTATTGAGTTGATATATACATAATATGAATACTATTAAGATTTAATTAATGCGCTTGTGGTTATAATAATGAGTATCAACCATCTCGACTCAATAATAATGAGTATCATGAGCGCTAAAAGTTTTTTTTTCTAAAATGATGAGGCGGACGAACGATTGAGTCACCTGATCTTACATAGTCTCCACCACGCTGTAGATTTAATAGGAACTCTTTATCAGCACACGTGTTCCCCTCCTCTTATAACCTGGGTTCCTTTAAACGAGGCGTGAAGAGGCATCTTGCGGGCCGGCAGGGCTTGAACCCGCAATCATCGGTTAAGATGCACGCGTTCTAACCACTGGGCCATCTCGACTCTAAGTTATAGACAAATATAAATAGCCATACGAAGCCGGGTGGAGTCGATAGTTACTTTTGAAGTTTAATTAAACGCAAAATCGATTTATCATCACAATTTACAGGCATTAATCAGTTTATTATTGATTTCTGAGACAAATGGATGTTCATGAGAAATATATCTATTATTTTTATAAATTACCGGCTAGTTAGTTAAGATGATATCATCCGTGTGAAGCGTTGCTTCTTCGGGTTAGCCCCGATAATGATGAATCAGCTTACTCAATAAATGGGCTATTGAAACAATTCGATAACAAATGGTAGATTAGAACGGCAGATTATGTTATGTACACCTTCAAACAATCCCTTCAATAATAGCCTTTCTCAATCAATGGACTATTTAATGTAATTAGATTTTCATTAAAAATAGCTTTATAATATTAGCTCTTAGACCAATAGTTCAACAAATTAGCCAATAAATGTTTACAAATTTGGATTCATACATCCTAGTTAAGGCGTTAAAACAGACTGTTTTTTTAAATATTAATATAGAAATACACTAAGTAAAATCGTAAAACTTAAAACTGACCAAAGATTGATGTGATTGGGATCGCCATTATATCAAAATCGTGACCCGAATAAGCCTGCACATGTCACATTGCAAAACAACAATAATGAAAGTTGCGTAAAAACATACGCGCGTTGCACAATGATTTAAAGCAATTAATTTTTGACATTTCACTATTCAACAGTAGATGTCGCTAGTAGACACTAATATGTTGAGAAAGTTGACGATAGATGTCGCTACTAAGTAATTTATTGTTTAAGAAATCAAATTGATTATTTTCAAACCACAATTATTACTTTTTTACGTATGATATTTTATTATTCATATATAATAATGATTACCTTTTACTTTTGAGACATTGGTTTTCCAGAAATTATAATGAAATAATTTAGTACCGTAGATTATTATTTAGCTATTCTACAATAGATGTCTCTGTTTATCGTACAGTGTAGCCTGTATTTAATTGAGTTAAAGTAGATCAATGACAGCGTTTTTCCAGGACTCAAAGGCTTTCCTAATATTTATCTTAAAGGATCTTTTATTGCTTCAGTAGTTGTAAGCAATTGCTAACGTTCCACCTGCCTAATGGTATTGAAAATATCAAGATAAAAAAATGTGCTTTCTTTTTTAAATCCCTACACGGGCTTTGCCGTAAGTTCATTATTACAATTCCAGAAATATAGAATATTTATATTATATTTTCAACTTTTTATTATTGAATATTTAAAAAATATTTTATTAAAAACTAACGAATTATTTGTATTTGGATAAAAACGTTAAACCTTATAAGTATGTGGCGACATCTCTTTGTTATGTTTAAAAGTACGACTTTCATTTTATTTTAGTATAATATTATCGTAGTTTCATAAATATACAATAGATGGCGTACTTTAAGAAATAATAATACACTAAACGTTTCTATTTTCTAATTTCTTTTGTCTTGACATCATCAAATTTTAAAAAACCTACGATCATAATTATCACTAAAATTAAGGTTCCAAGATATATATACTTTTAAATTAAGCCTATAACATAACAATTTATAACAGGTTAAAAAGGAAACAAGAAGATTAATTATTATTTATTATCTATAGTTACTAAACCTCTACTTAAATGGATAGGCTGTTGCCGAGCGTTGGGATATCTACAGATTAATTAAAATTTAAATCAGGTAATAAATGTAAAAAAAAAAACATTAAAATAAAACTTGATGTATATTTTGCGAATATAAAATAATTAACACAATACACGGAACACCTGTATACGCTGTACTAAACGATGTTATTCTACCTTTATCGCTGCTTTGTTTATTTTAAATTTTGATTTATGTACTGCCTTTAGTTTTTATATTTATTTTATTATTATTGTATAAGTGTTGACAACGAATATCGATGTACGGATAAATCTAGTGGAGTTTTTGTTACATCGTTGTCTATATAAACAAATGTATATTCAATAAATCAATAAAAAAAAAACAAAAGACTTTACTCTAGTTACTTTATCTGTTGTAAAATATATGTAAAATTGTAAAGTTGAACTGAGTGAGTGAATGACTAGAAATGAATGTTGTTTCGAAATGTTTTTGTGTTCAGTTAAAGTAACGAATGTAGACTTTAATATAAAAACAAAACTCGACTCTATTTGACGCTAAACCAAGCGGAACAGCTTTAATACTTACTACATATAATGTAGCAGTCAATTTAAATAGCCATTCAATTAATAGCCTTCAACTGTCTGATGCTCTATTTGGCTTACAGTGCTGATCCCCAGATCTTGGATTCAAATTTTAAAAAAGAACTGATTATCTTGCGGATTCTTCTCGATAGATACATTCCGTACCGGTGGTAGCTTCACTTAGTATAACTGTTATATGATGATTCAAAAGTGTAACTACTTGAATAAAGAATATTTTGATTTGATATAAGGCTGCAGACAGTGCCGTAAATAACCTTTTCTGCGCCCTGTGCGAGCTTCTATAACTGCGCCCTATTTAAGCAGACCCTTTGCCTATTTTACTGTATCACTCACTAAAACTTAAACGCAGGTTCACTACTGCAAATGCGTTGCCCATTAACGATAAACACTAAACACAAATACGCTCGTGCGCTGCCAAAAACATGAGCGCGCTGTATGTTTTTAATGATACTAGCATGTAAGTACGTTTGTATTGGAATCGAGTACTAGGGGCTCAGCGGAATCTTAACAAGAGCAAAACGAATAGACAATAGTCCTGCGCAGTCTGTCTATTCTTGCGCCCCCGAGAGTCTACGCCCTGTGCCTGGGCACCGGTGGCACCGCCCTATTTACGCTGGCTGCAGATCTCAAGATTTGAGGTTAACACATTAGGCTGGAGATAATAAGCCATTAAAAAGATTCAGTAGCCGTTCAAAGTCTGGAAGTTTGAAGTGTGATCATTCACATGCAGGTCTTGCATGCCGTTTAGTAAATTCAAATCGGTTGTAAAAACGAAAAAGCTTATTATTAAAAGCTAAAGCTTATTATTATTACTTGGTGGTAGGGCTTTGTGCAAGCCCGTCTGGGTAGGTACCACCCACTCATCAGTTATTCTACCGCCAAACAACAGTACTCAGTATTGTTGTGTTCCGGTCTGAAGGGTAAGTGAGCCAGTGTAACTACAGGCACAAGGGACATAGCATCTTAGTTCCCAAGGTTGGTGGTGCATTGACGATGTAAGGAATAGTTAATATTTCTTACAGCGTCATTGTCTATGGTCGTCCGCCAAATCGGGCCCTTCTGCGGAAGCCGCAGAGGGTCATAGCGGTGAGAGGCATCAGAGGGTACCGTACGGTGTCGTGGACTGCGACAAAATTTCTCGCGGGCGATCCGCCCTGGGAGCTCCAGGAACTGGAACCCCCCCTAGGTATTGGAGGCCCGCACAGGCGGGCCGACCGACCGACAACATATATTCTTATTTTAATTTTACTCTCAAAGTTCTGATAGTAAGCTTCGATGAAGTTTAAAAAGTTTTTTTTTCGATAATCCATAATGAATGTCATAGATTAATCAAACTCTCGAATGATATCGCGTCAATTCGATGACGTATTTCGTTTATTTGGCTTTCGTCCTCTTGTAGTTGGAATGGACTATAGAATAGAACAGAAATTATTTTACAATAGGCTATTTGGCTGTTTTTAAAATCCATTTTATATTATTTAGTAGAAGTTAAGGAACCCAGTAAAAGTTGTGTTTTTTATCTAGTAGATATTTGCCGAAAAATATCATAAAAATTCCATATTTAAATAGTGCGCAAAAATGCTACTTGGACAATATGGCGCTGCAATGGGGTCGGTGACGTCACTTTCCTATATTTTAATCTGTGGTACATATAGTTAAAAAGCAAAGTTTACAAGAAAGTGACTTCATTATAAGCCCGGCCAATCAGAAGCGTTTTGTGTCACGTGACAAACGTTTGAAAAAATGTCTTTTTATTTATTGAATTTTTGAATAAATTAAGTATTGTCAAACAGCCGCGTCAATCCGATGACGAATTTCGTTTGGCTTTCGTCCTCTTGAAGTTGGACTATAGAATAGAATAGAAATTATTTTACAATTATTTGAATGCCTACACGAGATAAAGGTTCAGAGTTATTTTAGGTGCCTATATCTAATTGAACATATACTACAATTATGTTCTAATAAACAGATATAACGCGCAAAAAGTGAAGACTAGAAAACGTCCTGATTTCATTTTGTGTTTCATCATAATTATGTCAGTAATACGTTATAATACATCATAATTATGTATTAATACGTTTTGCGTAATTAAAACATCTCGTTATCCCTTTTACTTATTGTTTTTATCAAGCTATCCTTTTTACTTTTAACGAAATGTAAAATAAACGGTCCCCGGCGCGGCACACTTTTTTCTGTTGTTTAGTATGGGTATAACATATGACATATCTGTTTATTAGAATATCATTGATATACTACTAATATTATAAAGGCGAAGTTAACTCTGTCTGGATGTATTGTATATGCTTTTTTGAATTTAATGAAATTTGGTATGGAGCAAGCTTGAAATCCAAGGAAGAATATAGTCAGAATAAAAAAAAACAGGAACGAAGCCACGGGCGACATCTAGCTTACTACAATTGAGAAATTACAATTTTGTAATAATAGTTTATTTATATACAATTATTAACTGATTTTATTATACAAAAATATACGTAATAATATCCAGAAACCAAAAAAGGCGACATCTATCGTCCAGGGGCGAAACTAAATTGTGAAAAAAAAGGAAATAATGTCAAATTTCAAAATATCGATTCATTAACGTTTTTGTAATATTATGATAAGATAGAACGGCGGCGATGGCACGAATAAGTCACTGACGTAATAACCCACATACGCGCTCATAACCGCAAAACTTGTTTCGTAGTGACGTGAAATATATCGATAGGAATAACATCGATATTTCTTCATCGACATTGGAATTTCCAACGTGATCGTATATTGCTTTTGTTGGGTATTATTTGAGGAAATATGTAACGCAAATTTTGATGGGCTATTCGTCGTTGGAGTGGCCTAAGTCTTTTCTTGTAGTTAATTTTTACTTCATACCAAATTACATCAAATTTGGTTCAGAATTTGGACGTATAAGCATAACAAGAAGAGAGACATAGTTACTTTACATTTATGATATAAGTATAGACTAATTGCTGGCGACTTCGTACGCGTATGAATTTAACTGAAAATTTATAAATAATTCTAAGTTAAAAGTATCCTAAGTTGCTCCTTATTACATCATTATCAGTAAAAGACAGACACATTTCATTTTATTTGACGACCTCCATGGTCGAGTGGTGTGTACACCGGTTTTCATGGGTACGCCACTCTGAGGTCCCGGGTTCGATTCCCGGCCGAGTCGATGTAGATTACCATTAGTTTTCTATGTGTTTGTGGTACCGTCGGTACTTCTGATTTCCATAATACAGGTGCTTCAGCTATTTACATTGGGTAATGTATGTGATGTTGTCTCATATTTATTTATTATTTCGGTATATGTACAAGAAAAAAGATTTGACAGCCAGTCGGTCTGGTGAAACGTCGTATTGATGGTTAGCGGGAACGTTGAACGCCGCCATTATTGTTGCGCTGTCAACTGTAAACGTTACCATGACTGCGATGAATCACCTTATTCCCTCATAACTTTTATATTATAGTAAGTATTTAGTTATTTTATTATAAAAGAACAATCAAATGGATTAACTTTTAATCTTTATATTTTATAATCCAATACTGAGAACTATTTCTATGAAAATGACCCAATATAATCTCTATATTGACAACTGAAGCAAGAAAGTTTAAAAACATTTTAAAAAACCAGTGATTCCGTCACGACTTTTTTTATTGTGAAAACGCAGTTTTAAATAACTCCACGGAACCGTTTTCTAGTGGATATTTATAATCGAATATGATAAAAATATATTTTATATTCCAGCATTTAATGTAATATAATCATTCTCTTAATATCAATTTCTTGCCACAATGAAATAAAAAACATACTTAAAAAACCTTGTATTTAGAACGAAAACAAAAAACATCGATAAAACGTTCACATCACTAGCGCAATGAAGCACGTCGACTTTCTCTGCCCTAGCACGCTTCCTACTTAGCTAAACATTGCTTACACGCACTTTGCAAATATAACCAAATTTTAAGTATGCTTGTCACTATGTTACATAATAAATATATATAAATACGTATAGTACGACACAACTTAGACGTAGCATCGGCAAAGTTCGTAAAACCGATCACATCCGAATTAAGTACGCAATCCCAAATCATCAATATTTATTTCTTATGTGAATATGATCTTTACACAAACGTAATAACTTGTAATATCATATGACATATATTCGTCAATTTGACACGTCGATTTACATGCACTTGCTTTCCCGGGTTGAACTGACGCGAGAATCTATAGCGACGAATAGCGTCGAATGGCGCGATAGAGAGCTGTTTCGATTGGTTGTGTTAGGCAGTAATCGATTTTATTGAATTTGCCGATGCTACGTCTAAGTTGTGTGATACTGTATATATAACAAAATGTTTATCTGCATAACTATAAACCAGTTATCTTTGTATTTAAAGAGAAATCTGTAACAGAAGCTGTGGATGAGAAATTAATTCATTGAATAACAAATCAGCTGTTTTTGATTTTCACGATTTTAAATATTTTGAAATGCAAGTCAATTAGAGGCAAGAGCCCAGTGGTTAGAGCGCGTGCATCTTAACCGATGATTGCGGGTTCAAACCCAGGCAAGCACCTATATATATGTGCTTAATTTGTGTTTATAATTTATCTCGTGATCGGCGGTGAATGAAAACATCGTGAGGAAACCTACATGTGTCTGAATTCTTAGAAATTCTGCCACATGTGCATTCCACCAACCCGCTTTGGAACAGCGTGGTTGAATATGTTCCAAACCTCCTGAAAGGGTGAGGAGACCTTAGCCCAACTAGAACTCCAAGAATAGGCTACTGTTTTCTTCTGACACATGACAACCAACAACACTAAAAGCAGACCGAAACCCCGGGCGAATAATTTTGAATAATAGTAATAAAAAAAAATTGAAAAAAAAGACGCTCCGAGTTTATTTCGCCGGTTCCACAGGGTTTGATCTTTTCCTAACCGGTGGTGTGCTATTTATAATAAATAAGTAAGTGCTATGATTCTATATTTAATAATGGAATTTGATTTGATTTAAGAGGAAAGGTAACTGATCATCAGGTACATTTGTACTCTCCTTAAAACAAATTAAAAAAAAAGCCGGGATATGTTGTTATATTGTTGTATTAATAATAAACAACAACAACAAATAAAAAAAATCAAAATAAACTTTATTCAAGTGGGCTTTTACAGGCACTTTTGAATCGTCATTTAACAATTAAGTGAAGCTACCACCGGTTCGGAAAGTAGATTCTACTGAGAAGAACCGGCAAGAAACTCGGTAGTTACTCTTTTCGAATAATATGCCATTTTTAGAAATTATTTTTTTACAAACGATTTAAATTTACGCGACGGCAAAGTTAAAAATGTCTGCGGAATAAAATGATATAATATGCTTTCTTTTTTTACTATATTGTCCATGTATTATATACAAAAACCTTCCTCTCGAATCGCTCTATCTATTAAAAAAAAACTGCATCAAAATCCGTTGCGTAATTTCAAAGATCTAAGCATACATAGGGACAGACAGCGGTAAGCGATTTTGTTTTATACTATGTAATAAAGCTTGAAAGACCAATGGCACCCATATTGAGTGCTTTTAGATGCCAAAGATAAAGCTGAACTCATTTGCACGATATGATCATGAAACAGGTGAAGAAACCCTAAGCATTTCTGAAGTTTCCTGTATAAGAACCCCACATAGCACAGTTCGACATAACCAAAGTGTTTTATAGTCAAAGTCAAAAACCTTTATTCAAAATGTAAGTGTTTACACTTTCTTATTGACTGTCGAAAATCTACCACCGGTTCGGAATGTAATAATACCTCAGACCTGAGAAGAACCGGCGAAAGAAACTCAGCGGGATCTATTTTTTATTCTTTTTCTATAATGTCAATTTAAAATACACAATAATAAATATATTTTGTTATTTGAAACAGCCTGGAGGCGATCATCTCATTCCCAAGGTGTGCAGTCAACTAGAAAGTCATTAGTGCTGTAATATCCTTTAGCACACAAACGCTCTTTAACGAATCTTATGAATTTTATAATTGAATATTGTTGAACGTTTTCTGGGATTGTAAAAACAGAAACAAATAGTTGTAAAAACGTATACTTTGCCCCAAAAAAGAGTTACTAACCCTGTGTAATCGGGTACTAGGCGTAACAAGTTTATTCTTGTTCCTAGTATTAATGGAATGTACGTCACGATTTTTGGGAAAATCATTAATTTTTTTGCGTACATACATACAGTAATTATTTTAATTTCTTTAAATTTACATATTAACGAATCTTTTAGGCCTAGGTTATAAATTGCACGAATAAAAAGAATAATCCTCTATAAAGATTAATTACCTTGATTTTCAATGCCAAAAGAACTATAGGGGATATAGTTTAATGGGATTTTCTGACAAGTGATTTTTAGATGTTGACAGTGTAA
This sequence comes from Vanessa cardui, assembly GCF_905220365.1. NCBI lineage: Eukaryota > Metazoa > Arthropoda > Insecta > Lepidoptera > Nymphalidae > Vanessa > Vanessa cardui. The sequence goes on from NC_061151.1 coordinate 3,224,153, forward strand.
CCCGACCCCCGGAAAGTGGGTTAAGGCAGCGATCAGTCGGATGTCGTGTCGACGGTATCGCGTTACATAAAACAAAGTGTCAATCGATTCGTCTGTCTGTTACGAGATATACTCAAAAACAAGAAAACTTATTATGATGGCTTTCACTAATTATTCATTATTAATGAGGTTAGGTCCATAATTTAAGGTTTTGTAATCATACGCTTCTATGATTCCAAATCAAAACATTTTTTAAAATAAATATGAGACAATATCACATACATTACTCTGATCCCAATGTATGTCTTTGACATCAGACAATGGCGCTGCAAGAAATATTAACTATTCCTTACATCGTCAATGCGCCACCAACCTTGGGAACTAAGATGTTATGTCCCTTATGCCTGTAGTTACACTGGCTCACTCACCCTTCAAACCGGAACACATCAATACTGTGTATCTACTGTTGTGGCGGTAGAATAACTGATGAGTGGGTGTTACCTACCCAGACTTGCACAAAGTCCTACCACCAAGTAAACATTTCTTCCTTTGCCATTTGTTTGATTAAAATAAAAATAGTAAAGCTATTCTACATATATGGTGATCATGACCTATGATATATCTGAAACTGTAGCTCCGATTGACTTAACTCTTAACATAGTTATATAAACAAAGGACACTGACTCAGAAAATTTTGGAGATACAACCGTTGGGGAAAACTTGTTCTAGAGTGGAGACCGCGTCTCGGCAAACGTAGTGTAGGACGTCCTCAGGCACGGTGGAGTGACGATATACGCAAGGCGACAGGCAGGAGCTGGATGCGAGTAGCCGGAGAAAGACCACAGTGGCGTGCACTTGGAGAGGCCTATGTCCAGCAATGGACGAAAACGGGCTGATGATGATGATTGCGATGATGATACAACCATATTTAAAAAAAAATTGAGGGAGGCAGTGTACTACCTATACCTATAGGTAATAAATACCTGTTTTAGTTACCAAGGGTGTTGGAATGAAAGGAATGTTTAATGTTTCTCATAGCGTCAATATCTATGGGTGGAGACCACTCACCATCAAGTCGCACATTGGATATTTAACCTACCATCATCATGAAAAAGATCTAATTACCTATAGGTAATAAATACCTATTTTAGTTACCAAGGGTGTTGGAATGAAAGGAATGTTTAATGTTTCTCATAGCGCCAATATCTATGGGTTGTGCTTGTGACCCCTTACCATCAAGTCGCACATTGGATATTTAACCTACCATCATCATGAAAAATATCTAATTACCTATAGGTAATAAATACCTATTTTAGTTACCAAGGGTGTTGGAATGAACGCAATAGTTAATGTTTCTCATAGCGTCAACATCTATGGGTTGTGACCACTTACAGACAAGTAGCACTTTAGACGTTTTACCTACTTTTATCATGAAAAGGAACTAATATATTACTGAGTGCGTGGTAAAAAGAGGGCACTTTTTCTCCACAAAAAATTGGGTCTTTTCTTGTATCTTCGAACGATATAATACGAACCGAAAATTTGTGTTGCATAATATTCATTCATGCGTTTCCTTATACACATATCTGTTCGATTACGTATACATTTACGCACATTAGCAATAAAATGTAGTCCCATCTCGCTCACACGCTATTCTCATAAGTGTGACGCTGTATGGTCAGAAAAACAGTTACCAAACTCATGTTTGATAGTGATCGGCTTTGTACATGTCTGTCTGGATACGTCATCTCACTCATCATTTACTTGTTATGTTCCGGTCGGAAGGGTGAGTGAGCCAGTGTAACTCCAGGGACAGTGGACATAATACGTCATAGTTCCCAATATTGATAGACATTGGTGTCATGAAAAATAGTTGATATTTCTTAACTTACTATAAAAGTAAAGTAAAGTAACAACCTGTAAATTTCCCACTGCTGGGATAAGGCCTCCTCTTCCATTTAGGAGATGGTTTGGAACATATTAAACCATGCTGTAGCAATGCGGGTTGGTGGAAGGTACATGTGGCAGAATTTCGATGAAATTAAACACATCCAGGTTTCCTCACGATGTTTTCCTCGAAGAGCCTATTTGAATAAAAAATATATTTATTTTGATTGAGATTGGAAGAGGAGGCCTTATCTCAGCAGCGGGAAATTTACAGGCTGTTACTTTAGGCTCATAAACTTTAAAATTGTCATGCTACAGGGTTGAAAAAAATTTAAGCTACCATCTTTTCGGAGGGTAAATTCTACTTCATTTATTAAATAACACAATCTTATTATATACATATGTCATATGTGTGAACAATTTATGTACCTATCTAATATAATTGTAAAAATATCGAAACGAAAAATAATAAAATTTTATATGCTGACGGTACTGACCACCGTTTATTAATCTTTTCGTTACGCGTTATAATTTTATATAAAAACTCGTTTTTCTTAATGTTATCTTTTATTCATTTAACCTATATATAATTCATCTGTTAATTGATTACAAGCGACTTGGGCTAAGTAAGAAAATATTTAATTATTATTCTTATTATTTTTTATTACTTAATATTTTATATAATTAGTTCATAAATTAAATAAATAAGTATTTATATTCCACGGCTTAAAGATCCAAATTTGCTTATTATTAAATTCGAATAAATAAAAGAAAGAAATAAATAAATTATAAAGTATTTAAAAAATCAAAATCACTATACATCATCATCCTCCTGCCTTCATCCCAAATTTACTTGGGGTTTTAATTATCTTGCAAAACTAATAAACGTGAACCGCCGTTTCGGAATGTAGATTCTAACGAGAAAACTATAGAAGATATAAAAGATCATTTTTATCTACATAAAATAATCAAAATAAGTAACTTATTTATCTGTAAGTATCTCATGCTCTAAAGAGCCAAGATGGCCCAATGACGATGGCAAGCACCAATGAATATTCATGTGCTTGATTTGTGTTTATAATTCATCTCGAGCTCGGCGGTGAACGAAAACATCGTGAGGAAACCTGCATGTGTCTAATTTCATAGAAATTCTGCCACATGTGTATACCACCAACACACATTGGAACATCGTGATGGAATATATTTCGAACCTTCTCATTAAAGGGAGATACCTTAGCCCAGCAGTGGGAAATTTACAGACTGTTGTTGTGGTATTTATAAGAAAAATAAATCAATATTATATGGAATGAAATGGCTTTAAATATAACGTATAATTTTTACCAATCTCTACTAATAATCTCCAAAGGCTTAGCTGTGTAAGACTACGAAAGCAGTTTATTGGATAACAAACCACCGTAACTCGGCCATTTTGTACAAAATATTTAATTATTATTAGTACAAAGCGTTGTTTAGTTTTTATAGATGTATTGTATTGAAAAACAAAATTTAATTTGCAGGACTTTCCATAGTTGCCATCCTTCCATCTAAATAGGTACCACTAACTGATATATCTATCAGTATATTGTTGTGTTCCGGTTTGAAGGGTGAGTGAGTCAGTATAACAGGCACAAAGGCATCTTGACAAGGCTGGTAGTGCCTTGGCGCCAATGTGTGTTGTTATATAGTCTGTTGTAAAACATTAACATTTTCTGCCTTGCACAACCAATCTGTGGAACCAGATTTCGTCTGTGATTTTCCGAACCCATATGATTTGGGAGCCTTCAAGGAAAGACCGTACTCCTTCCTTAAAGGCCGACACCTGCAAGCCCCCCGGTGTTGCAGATGTCCATGGTCGGTGGTAGTCACTTTCCATCAGGTGAGCCAGCTCGATTGCCACCTATCACATAAAAAATTAGTCACCATTAACCATCAAACAGTGTATTTGTCTCCTATGTAATAAAAAATGATTCGAAATATCAAACCAATTATATGCACAATAAAATAAAATTTGCAAACGTAACTTCAAACAGAATACACAATTGCATCAAAATCGATTTATTCAAATAGATTGTGTTAACTAAATAATAATAGACTAGCAATATTAAACTTTACATCCACTGGTAGTGCTTTACAGAGCCATCCAGTGATTACTAATTATCTATTTATACTAATACTAACGACCCCGGCTTCGCACGTGTGCAATACTAGTACTAAATATTTTACAGAATTTGTTAATTTACGACACCACATTAGAAACATCTAAAATTATCGAAGTTCCTGTACTATATTGTCCATGTATGTATGTATGTATATGTTACTTGTTTCTTTAATATATTGTCCATGACAAAAACCTTCCTCTCGAATCGCTCTATCTATTAAAAAAACTGCATCAAAATCCGTTGCGTAATTCTAAAGATCTAAGGATACATAGGGACAGATAGCGGTAAGCGACTTCGTCTTATGCTGTGTAATGATAATATGGATAATAGGGCTAAAATTTGTTTGTTTGTGTGTTCAGGGTAATCTACGAAACTAATGATTTATTTCTAAAAACGTTTTCACTGGGTGCAAACTTTATTCCATGTGTTATAAAGTATAAATTAAATTTGTATTATGACATTTTAATAATTAATTGCATCCTTACGAACAGTAAATGCACACGTTCTAACCACTGGGCCATCTCGGCTGTATATACTCCGTTGCATATATTATATATACGAGGAAAGTATTCATTCATTGTATTAACTTTATTAAAAGCCATTATTTTGTATGTACAGTCGGGATAAGAAAAGGTTCGTCACCTTAAGATCTATTTTCGCGTGCTCAGTATGAGCGCTAATCTGCTTTACCGATCGAGAATGACATATTGCGTCGCAATGATTTGACGTTTAGATTCAAAAGGTACTAAGAGTTTAAGATTTGATAAAGGAATGAATTTGGAAAACTAACGAAGGTTTTCTTACTCTGACTGTAATAAAGTAAACTTCGCTATACATTAATTAGCTAAGCTATAGCACTGGACGACAAGCACAGCGGCACAGTTATAATTATTCACTGAACCAAACAAAACGCATGTTTTTTCATCGTTTCTTGTAAAACTTTACACAAGTACGATATCATTTTCCTTATAATTAATGACAGTTTAAAGTATTGATATAATGTATTATATTAATAAATTGTGCAATTATACATGGTAGGGTGAAGCTAAGATGGCCCAGTGGTTAGAACGTGTGCATCTTAACCGATGATTTCGGGCTCAAGCCCAGGCAAGCATCACTATATATAAGTATGTGCTTAATTTGTGTTTATAATTTATCTCGTGCTCGGCGGTGAAGGAAACATCGTAAAGAAAACTGCATGTGTCTAATTTCATTGAAATTCTGCCACACGTGTATTCCACCAACCCACATTGGAACAGCGTAGTGGAAGATGTCCAAAGCGTCTCCTTAATGGGAGAGGAGGCCTTAGCCCAGCAGTGGGAACTTTACAGGCTGTTACTGTTACCGTTACTCATAGGGTGAAGTCCGTCTTTTTTTAAGATAGAATCTTGAAACTTTATTTTTTGGATACAGATTAAAAATGAGTAAATATGTGTTTAACAGTTGATGTGGTATACAAAAGGTGGTATAAATATTTTAAAATCTTTCTATATCTGTTTCTCTCCTTTACCTTAAGGTTGCTGGAAGTGATCGCTGTTTTAGCGATAAGGGCACCTCTTGTGCATCTTTCTTAATCGTGTCTAAATAATTTATTTATTGGTGTACAATAAAAAATATTTTGATTTGATTAAAATAAACGCGAACAAAGCCGCAGGCAACAGCTAGTGACATATATATCAATGCCATGGTGATCATAGAGTGATGTAAGGAACATTTAAGATATATTTATCTTACAGACCATATCTTTGACTGTTACTTACCAAGTGGCCATTGTCATACAACAGCAGCCTGTAAATTCCCACTGCTGGGCTAAAGGCTTGCTCTCCCTTTGAGGAGAAGGTTTGGAACATATTCCACCACGCTGTTCCAATGCGGTTTGGTGGAATACACATGTGGCAGAATTTCTATGAAATTTGTGACATGTAGGTTTCCTCGCGATGTTTTCTTTCACCGCTGAGCACGAGATGAATTATAAAGACAAATTAAGCACATGAATCAGCTGTGCTTGCCTGGGTTTGAACCCGCAATCATCTAACCACTGGGCCATCTCGACTCTTTGTCATACTACATAAATAATGTCCAAATTCATATCCTGTGTGAAAATATTATACGAAATATGTTATTCATTCGTGTTTGTAGAAAGCAGTTCCGGCATAGCATCATCTCGTATCAACCCGTGTATTGTATTGTATTTATTTACTTATGTAATTAAATAGAATAACTATTAACTATTCAGTTTCTAACCGTTTCTCTGTATCTTTATTAAATATTAAGTTAATCTTATTTATTTAGCAGGACATACAGAATTCAATCGCATTTATGGCTGAAAATCTAAACAAAAAATATATGCGTTGATTCCAAAGATAAGAAAAATGAGGCTCAGTTAAGCGATACCTTTTCATTCTTACAGTAAAAAAAAAAGATATATCAAAAAGACGACATTAATTTTTAACTTTGACAGAATCTCCGCGTCTTTTCCATAGCACAAGACATTGGCGAAATAATCTGTGCCCTCTTCCCACAAATAAAAGTCAGAATTAAAAATATATAATTTTAGAACCAGAAGTAGGAAGTAGGTTAAACTCTAAAACAATTATCTTTAATTTAAAATGACAATCAATCTACCACAAAAGAAAAACATTTAGTTTACAACACCATTAACCATCAATAATCACATTACACAGTAATAAAAATAATCATAATCGCGATCTAATCTGTCAGCCGCAAAACTCCCGCCGTTTTTTTTTTTCCAGGGAAGTTGTCCGACGTTGACGCAGATGTTGCTTGTTTATTCCAACAATATATATATTGATAGAATGTACTGTAATATCTACAGCGTTAGACGCATGGTAGAGTTTGTAACGATTTTTTAATAATTAAATTTATATATAATGCATGTTCCATTAATAATATTAGTTTCTTCTTCTCCGTATATTACATTTTAACCGAGCAAAATTTCATACGCCTACAAAAAAAGTTACAAAGTATTTCATTAACATGTGAATACATAAGTTACCTAGGTATGTCAGAGATATCACTTATTACTATAATTTTATTTCTTTTTTTTTTTGTTATTTTTAAGGCAAAGATCCTAATGTGTGAACCCAAGCAATTGGGTAAATTAATTTTTGATTCGATTAAAATGTAAGATCTTGAGGATTCTGAGTGACGCAAGTCGTAAATGATTATAAATAAAAATTTTAACAAAAAGAAAAACCGACTTCAAACAAAACACTATTTTAAAACAAATGAATATGCACGAAAAAGTAATAAAAATAATTGCGTATTCAACATATTTTTTAGAGTCTTCCTAAGTTAAATGAAATGAAAAATATTAGACTACTTAAAAGTCGATTAACGATTATATCATGTAGTTATAGTTATTGGTATATTTGGAGCCGGTGTCAGCCACGGTGCCCTTGCCCCAACAATCAAAAGAAAGAAGCGATACGAGCCCCTTGATTGATCCAGTATATTATTGTGTAAAAGGTAATTTGTAAAAAACATACATATTAGTTAAAGTATTCTCGTATTGTTTTTTGATAGATATACTGTAGGGTTTTATTGGCTGACACCGACTCCAAATATAACAATAATTATAACTACATGATATAATCGTTAATCGACTTTTAAGTAGTCTAATATTTTTCATTTCATTTAACTTAGGAAGACTCTAAAAAATATGTTGAATACGCAATTATTTTTATTACTTTTTCGTGCATATTCATTTGTTTTAAAATAGTGTTTTGTTTGAAGTCGGTTTTTCTTTTTGTTAAAATTTTTATTTATTTTTTGATTTTAAGTGAAGCTGATGTTGACTAACTAATTTTTTTTAATATGGATAGATTAAGCGTTTCGTTTATATGAGTCAGAAACTACTTCGAGGACAATTTCAAAGGAAACTTGCGAATAAAGCAAAAATAGACTTTCGAAAATGCGGCTTTAATACGTCACGCGGCGTAAACTACAAGGATCCCTCGAAAGAGCTGTAATCGAACTCAGCAAAAAAACTTTGAAAAAGACCAACTATATTTCGTACATCATATGACATCACATCACATACACAAAATTTGATTAAAGATAGTAAGAAATTCTGCCCTATATCGCACCCTAACTGCGAGCCGTATAGGAGTTCCATCACTACATAGTATAAAACAAAGTCGCTTTCTCTGTCCCTATATCTTTAAATCTACGCAACGGATTTTGATGCGGTTTTTTTTAAAAGATAGTGTGATTCAAGGGGAAGGTTTGTGTATATAATACATGAACAATATATTAAAGAAACACTGATAATTTTAGATTTTTGCGATGTGATGTCGTAAATAAACAAATTCTGTAGTATATTTAGTATCAGTATTGCACCCGTGCGAAGCCGGGGTGGGTAGCTAGTTGATTATAATATTCGACTATGATAGTTACATAAACATAACCACATTACGGAAGGTGACTCAAATATCCAAATAACCTATAAACAAAAGATTCGACTGAGTATCGCTAACGTGCTCCTCAAAATTGTTCCGTTCCCTTCCGTTCCGTTACTTTGTCATGGATCCTATGCTCAGAACCTTACCAAACTTTCACCAAATTACCCTTGAAGTATATATTTTATAATAAAAAAAGAATTATCAAAATTGGTTAACGTGGTTTTCAGTTATTCACCTATTTGTCGCGCATATACATAATGCAAATTTAAGACTTATGTCGTTTTCATATGGATACCATCATCAGAAAAAAATAAAAAAAAATGGGACCCCACGGGAAGCACTACCTTTCAAACAAAAAAAAAATTATCCAAATCGGTCTACCCAGTGAAAAGTTATGAGGTAACAAACATATAAAAAAAAAAAAAAAAAAAAAAAAAAAAAAAAAATACAGACGAATTGATAACCTCCTCCTTTTGGAAGTCGGTTGAAAAAGAAGTGCAACTGCTATATCATCATCATCATCAGCCTATTGCTGTCCTCTGCTGGACATAGGCCTCCCCACAAAGCGCGCCACACTCGGCAGCTCAGTTCTCTGCCTCCCACATCCAGCTTCCACTGGCAATCCTCCAAATGTCGTCGGATAAGCTGGTCGGTCGTCCTACATTACTCGTCTGTTCCAGCTATATGCTTTTTGTATTATTTGTTTTTATTGAATAGGTTGACGGACGAGCATATGGGCCACCTGATGGTAAGTGGTCACCATCACCCATAGACAATGACGCTGTAAAAAATATTAACTATTCCTTACATCGTCAATGTGCCACCAACCTTGGGAACTAAGATGTTATTACCCTTGTGCCTGTAGTTACACTGGCTCACTCACCCTTCAAACCGGAACACAACAATACTGAGTACTGTTATTTGCTATACATTGAAGCAAAAGAACTTCTAAGCAATATAGTCTGTTCTTTCCCCCAGCAATGTAATACAAATAATTGCAAAAGGAAATAATATCGAATCACACGCGTCTAAATACCGTATCGTAACAGTCAATTATACTCCTTTCTAGTATAAATTGTAACTACGTCACTAATTACTTAAATATTATTAATGATTTCCAAACATATATCACATTTTTAAAATGTATATTGGGAAGTTTTTTTTTTACTTGGATAGACAGACTCACGGGATTAGTCAAATTCGTTCTTTAAATAAATGACCAGTGGTCACATCGTCCACGTACCACTTTTGAGAACATATATTTATGAACCTTGTATATATATATATATTGGCTCACTCATCCTTCCAACCGGAACACAATAATAATAAGTATGTTTAATATGCGATGACGGACGAGTTTCCACGAAACCCTACTCCAAGAAAAAATACAGACGAATTGATAACCTCCTCCTTTTGGAAGTCGGTTGAAAATATAAAGATTTTCAAAATATGTATAACTAAACAATATTTTAAAAGTTCTTAAGTTCAATAGAGTATATTTTAACAATATATATACTAGGAACATAATAATCAGTAATACTAGTAAAGTATACGTCTAAATGTAATTACATTTGATTACTATACATATATAATTCTAGTTCGACCAAGCCTTCCTTGGGGTTTATTTCCAGTCAATCAGATAGACAGATTTACGTTCTCACTTATATTAGTATATCTCACATGGCATTGGCAGAATAATCTGTCTACAGACTGTCAAGTATAAGTAGGCGTTCCTGTGGCAGAACCTGCTACACCCTTTGTCTTGCCACTTTTTTGTTTATTCTACCAATATCTCCCTAGAAAATAATTCTCTACGTCTCATTTTTAATAGATTTTGGGTAAGTTTTCTTAGTAAGAGTAAATAAAACAAATAAGATATAAATGAACAAAAAAAATTAGTACATGTTTTTGCCACACGCCAACTTACACTTGACGCGCTATATCTCGGCACAAATAAAATGTTACTATAGATTTGACAGTAAACCAGAACACGATGTATATAGTATACGGGGGGTTACAAAGTACTCCACAATATACCATGGTGTAATTAGAGCTGGGATGTCTCAGTGGTTAGAATGCGTGCATCTTAACCGATGATTGCGGGTTTAAACCCAGACAAACACCAATAATTTTTCATGTGCTTAATTTGTATTTCTAATTCGAGTAAAGGAAAACATTGCGAGGAAACCTGCATGTGTCATAAAAATTCTGCCACATGTGTATTCCACCAACCCGCACTGGAACAGCGTGGAGGTCTTAGCCCAGCAGTGGGATTTTTACGAGCTGTTATTGTTGTATGCAATTAGTTATTAAACAAGAAAATAAATTTATAGATTAAAATAATATCTAAAATCAAACCCTTCGATGTTTATTGACTTGTATATTTTGTAATATGCATCTTGCTTCGGCGTTACGCATTGTTCAACATACACACGGAACACAAATTCGTGTGAAAACGCCGCGTCAATCACGACAGGCAACATATTAATGACTTTTGATAACATATAGATTATTATTAGATTTAAAACTGCGATAGTTAATATATATTGCCTTGTGATGCAAATAGTTTGTGAATTATAATACTTGTCAGTCGATACCTTAATGTATAGATTAATTATAACAAAATCGATAAGCAATACAATAATACTGCCTCTGTTTTAATGTATCGGGTCAGCACATGTTATATTTCTTGTTAAGAAACAATTGATTTCATTCCAGGAAAGATAAATTATGGCTCCTATTGGTTCATAAACATTCAATTTATGAATAAATTAGCTGTATCCTGATAGGATAGAAATTCTAAAGAAAACATTATACAGGAACCGAACTTTCTTAAGTATTGCAGGTTTTAGTAACATACATTGCTAATACATTCTTCGTAGTTCGCCTCGGGTCCCAGATAAATTTTACTCTTCATCATTACAGCCTTATAATATGCAATCTAAATGCTTGTAATGGCTTTAAGCTATAAACAAACCAAACCAAACCATAGTATTTAATTTTTAACACATCAGCAGTACCGAATACAGCACTTATAACGCCTAAAAATTTCAAATATCCAGAATGTTCTTACCTTATTTACAGAAATAATAATACTTCTTTAAATATTTTTCATAAGAAATCACGATGTTGACATACATACATATCAATATATCTTATAATCCTCTTTTAGTGCTCCTTTATATTCCATGAGAAATTACTTTAGTTTAAAATAATTCCCTCAGTTCTGGCTGCGTTACTTATGGTAATTAGACATTTAAAAAATATATTAAATGCATTCCTTTATGTTTACTGCTTCAGTCTATCCTCAGCATAATTGACGTCTAAGGATATACCAGCATATATATATTTGGAGTATCTTTATACATGCTGTTCACCTGGTACATCATAAATATACTATCATTTTGATAACACAAATATATTGTGTCAATATGACCTTAATCGCCAATCGTTAAACATTACATGACTAACAATTATAATACCATGTATAGATTTATTTAGTTAATACCTTTATTTCAACAGCTTATGTCGTTAAATGAATGCTGTACAATTAAACTGACTATTAACATAGATGTCAATTTCTGATGTTGCGTATTTATATTACTAAAAAATGCATTAGAAATAAATTTAACTTAAATCATATTATTAAGAACCGGTAAATTAAAGTTATTTTAAATGCCGCAGTGATCCAAACCGACATTTAGGGTATAGGTGTGCCCTATATATATATAATAGCATTCGAGTTTGATGTAGCATTCCCCAGTGAAAGAAAATTCAAAGTGGATATTAGTTCCAGATACCCTACATAGATACAAACAAACAAATCTCATCTCAATATAAGTACAGACGGTGCCTTTGTTAGGGTACATTAATATGCTTTTACACTTTAAGAAGTGGAGCAGTGAGCTTACCAACGACTTTAAATAAAGGAAAAGCTGTGCCTAGCATTAAATAAGAAAACCTACCTATAAATAATGTACAGAATTAATGTTTGATACGCAATCGACAGAAGCAATTTCAAATACAGTAGAGGTATTCTGTAACAAGAAACTCGAATCTCACTGCAGAACACGATTTTAGTGTCAGAACGATAAATGTGACATTGGCTATAAAATTTATAAGATACAAATATCAAAATGACGTACAGAGATACGAAGTAAATCATTATAGAATCGCACTGCTGATATTAATTCGAAATTCGACGACCTCCACGGTCGAGTGGTGTGTACACCGGTTTTCATGGGTACGCCACTCTGAGGTCCCGGGTTTGATTCCCGGCCGAGCCCATGTAGATTACCATTAGTTTTCTTTGTTGTCTTGGGTCTGGGTGTTCGTGGTACCGTTGTTACTTCTGATTTCCATAACATAATTGCTTCAGCTACTTACATTGGGATCAGAGTAATGTATGTGATGTTGTCTCATATTATTATATTATTATATAAATATTAGTGTACTAAGTCTTTCTTCTAAATCTGTACAGCGTAAAATCAGTGAGCCAATTGTTTGCCAATTTTTTTCGGGTTCAAGGTCGAAGTCCGCTGTCACATATACATTATGCAACACATCGTACAAGTTATGCAGAAATGTGTGTGTGTTTCATGTATACTTATTTTGGTACTCAATTTCAAATATGTAAATAGTTTCAGCTCATGTTTATAATAACCGGGTACAGTTACTGTACCAGTTTAATTATCTATTCAATGACATAGACATATAACATGACCCTTTTAATATAATTATTATAAATCTATCAAACATAACGACATTTTTGTCTGTCTTTGCAAGACTAAAGACTAAAAAGTAGTAACTAAGAAGTCACCTCTCCCACTAAAGTAGTTTAAAATGGAGGGGCGAACCGTTGTAAATGAATATTAATTAAAAAATCTTAATCAATTGTTAAGTCACGCTGTTCGTAATTGTGTCAAAATAAACTTTGAATGGGTTCATTTCGATACAGTAGGTTTTTATAAACACTTTTGATTCATTTTACAAACTGTATTAAGTGAAACTACCACCGGTTCGGATTGTAGACTCTACCGAAAAGAACTTGCAAGAATCTCAGTACTCCATTTCAACATTGAAAATACAGTCATGTTAATTAAATACAATTATAAACCTATGTCTGTAATATATCCTGCCTGAAGTCTACTAGTATTAACTCCACGCCTTTGTATAACAACAACAACAGCCTGTAAATTCCCATTGCTGCGCTAAAGGACTCCTTTCCCTTTGAGGAGAAGGTGTGGAACATATTCCACCACGCTGTTCCAATGCGAGTTGGTGGAATACACATGTGGCAGAATTTCTATGAAATTTGTCAAATGCAGGTTGCCTCACGATGTTTTCCTTCACCGCTGAGCACGAGATGAATTATAAAGACAAATTAAGCACATGAATCAGCGGTGCTTGCCTGTGTTTGAACCCGCAATCATCGGTTAAGAAGCACGCGTTCTAACCACTGGGCCATCTCGACTCTATAATCTTTGTATAATGATACATTTATACTGGCATTACTAAATTATATTCTAATGATTTTTAAAGTTTTATTGTAATAAATATATAATTGTTAATTTGTTTTAATTTCGTAATTATTTAAACGTATTGTGTGTTATATAAAACGCAGCGCGTCCGTCACCATTTACTTCCCGTGTGTTTACACAGTCTTACACAGTCGTTACGTGAACGTCGGCGTGTAGTGAAAGCCCGACGTCGGCACAGGGCGGTAAAGTCGACGGAAACAATGAAATAATATAAGTTTTTTTTTTTTTTTAATTTCTTAGTGGCTACGGCGTTTCCCAATATTTTCGGTGAGTAATTTTTTTTTTTTCATTTCAGGATTTTGTGACGGAAAGTTTTTTTTTTTATTATAAGTTCGCGTGTTAAAATTTAAATTTTGAAACATCGTTATATAATTTTAATTAATAAGAATATATACGTTCAATTATATATTTTGTATAAGTGATAGTGAGAATATTATAAATAATCTACTCAATAAAACTGCTTATATAATAAATATAGTATGATTTAAATTGACTTAGTAAACCTAAATACGATATACATATATATAATAGTAGCGTTATATGTTTATATAATTAGTAAAGTTAGTTCAAATATAACCAATATCTATTGAAAACAAATTTAAATGTATGTTTTTTATGAAATAAATATTTGGTAAATTCTAATTGCGATATGAATGCAAAAAGGTGCGCTTGCGCATTTTTAGGAACGTACATTCGGGAAACCGTTTTCATAGTGTTTATATATTAATTTATAATACAGCTGATAATATCGATGACTGCGGTTTCAAATCCAGGCAAGCACCACTATATATATTTGCTTAATTTGTGTTTATAAATCATCTCGTGCTCGGCGGTGAAGGAAACATCGTGAGGAAAACTCCATGTGTCTAATTTCATCGAAATTCTGCCACAAGTGCATTCCAACTACCCGCATTGGAACAACGTGGTTTAATATGTTCCAAACCCTCTCCTTAATGGAAGAGGTGGCCTTAAGCAGTGGGAAATTTACAGGCTGTTACTTCACTTTACATTACTTATAATATACACCAACAAAAATGATTGTTTTTGAGTGACAAACGAAATTCTTCCTAGAGCTATCAAACTTAACTTCTCAACAACAGTTCTATCATTCGTAAGAAAAACGTTTCTTCAAATTTGTACATTTAACTTATGGTTAAAAATTTCATAGTGAATGAATATTCTACGAAGAAGAAATGACAGGAAAATCAATAGGTAACGGCAACATCCTTATTATACTTATAACGTTATGAATCCTGAGATGACAGTGAAATTTGACAGAATATATTATCTTTCAATAATTTCAATAATTCATATATTCGTAATACAACACGTACAACTTTGGTAGTCAGCTCGCTCCGCCTGTCATTTGTTTTATGGTATTCACCAACGTTTATAATGGCAGAGAAATATAAATTCCTTACATCACCAATGCGCCACTAACTTTAGGAACTAAGATGCTATGTCCCTTGTGCCTTTAGTTACACTGGCTTACTTACCCTTCAAACCTTCAACGATACTGAGTGCTGCTGTTGGTAGAATATAAGCCCTAGCTTAATCAAAGCCCTACCACCACGTAAAAGTAAACCTGTTTTACTTGGTGGTAGAGCTTTGTGCAATCCCGTCTGGGTAGGTACCACCCACTCATCAGTTATTCTACCGCCAAATAACAGTACTCATAACATCTTAGTTCCCAAGGTTGGTGGCACATTGACGACGTAAGGAATAGTTAATATTTCTTACAACGTCATTGTCTATGACCACTCACCATCAGGTGGCCAAAAAAAACAAGTGTC
Source organism: Vanessa cardui (assembly GCF_905220365.1). NCBI lineage: Eukaryota > Metazoa > Arthropoda > Insecta > Lepidoptera > Nymphalidae > Vanessa > Vanessa cardui. The sequence goes on from NC_061151.1 coordinate 3,239,935, forward strand.
ATATAGCTTAAAAGCAGGGATGTTCGAGATATGTCATTTCGGATACGGATATATGAATAATATTTTACCGGTTTCAATATACGGATACTAAATTATAACGGATCTTCCGATTGTTTCGGTTACGGATATTACATTAATTACAAATTGTAATAGAAAAAAATACATGATATTATTTTAACTTTATTTGTAGTAACTTTTAATTATTATTTAGTATCAGGTATAACCACACAGAATAAAACTAAGAACTTACAGCTTGAAATACTATTAACTATATATACTAGGTGAACCTGCGGCTTAACGACGAAATTTATAAAACACTACCTCACCCTATTTACCCCTTAAGTTTGGAGTTTCGTATAATGCCTTTTTAGGGAATGTCTTCAGGGAGCCTACCTGCCCAATATAAAGTTTGTAGGTATTCTGAGGTTTCGTGATTAATCAATGAGTACATAGATAAACAAGCTTTCATCAGCTTTAAGGAATACTTTAGAAGTCTTTTCATTTTCGGTTTTCTTGTTTCCTTATATTGTTTATGTTTTTTTTATACTATTTATGGGGCTTTGTGCAGGGCATTTGTGTCTGGGAAGCACCCACACCACACATTTCTTTGGAAAACAGCACTTATTTTGTGTACTTGAAAGTTCAGACTGATTAAATTTAGGCACAAGGGACATAACATCTTAGTTCCCAAGATTAGTGACTCTTTGACGATGTATGACTTAACATTGTTGGCAAACCCTATCAATCTGCTGATATCTAATAACAATACATTTGCCTATCAAGCTGAAGAGTTTTTTTATTTGAACGCGCTCAGGATCTCAGGATCTCAGGATCTTCTGGTCTTGTTTGAAAGATTCATTCATTGATAAATAGCCCATCGAATGAGGAAAGCTATAGGTAATACAATAGACTACGAGTTATAGTTCAAAGTTATGTATGTTGGGATCTGTGATATAGCCAAACGAAGTCAGAAGGAAAAGCAAAACAAGCTAGTAACATTATAAAAATACAAAATACCTTATGTTAGGATTTTTATTATTGTCTTTGCAAAATTACATGTTCTGCTATCATATATAGGCTAAGTAAAGAAAGTATTATTTCTGTAAATACTTCGTCACATACAAATTAGTTTATTTCATTTGCTCGAGGAATAGTCTGTGATATATTCAGCGTCTAGATTTAACCAATAACAGACTCGTCTTAAGCTAAGGCACCGAAAATGGAATGAACCCGGTTGCCATCCTTCGTACAGTGTTGTGAGATGGCGATTCAAAAGCGCTTGTAAAAGCCTACTGGAATGCAGTAAATTATTCTTGCATTATTTTTTATATAGATGTAAAAAAATATATATCGATTTTGGAGACATTAATCGTTTATCTAGTATAAGAAATTCGATAAAATAACTTCTATCTTAAAAATAATAGGTAAAGGTTATCAGCCCCTTTTATATGAGCAGCCTGTAAATTTCCCACTGCTGGGCTAAGGCCTCTCATTCCTTTTAGAAGAAGGTTGGAAGCATATTCCACGCCGCTGCTCCAATGCGAGTATCAACCCGCATTGGACCTTTAAAAAGAAACCTAATTGTTCAACCAATACGCATTTGTACAACGAATAAGCTTCGTTTGCTCAATGCCTTAGCTGTTGACCACGTAATCTTAGTTAATTTAAAAATATATTCAAATATGAATTAAAAATAGTTACTGTATAAATCTTGACCGCATGCAATGGTTGCAAGAATGCTAGCATTTCCCCGTTGAATCGCAATATCTATCAGGGCAAAAAACGAACCAGTCGTCCTGTCATCAGATTGGCAATAAGATTGAATAAAACATTCGAATTAACAGAGAATCTACATAAAATTTCCCAAACTTTAAATCACAGTTTCCTGGCGCATGATCTATAGGCCAAGAATTGAACATATCGCCCACATGAGTTAATATATTTTCTTTAATCGATGATAAAACATATAACAATTATATATGTATATAGAGAGTGCCGAGATGGCCCAGTGGCAACTTAACCAATGATTATGGGATCAAACGCAGGCAAGCACCTCAGAATTTACAGGTGCTTAATTTGTGTTTAAAATTCATGTCGTGCTCGGCGGTGAAGGAAAACATCGTGAAGAAACCTACATGTGTCTAATCCAATGAAATTCGGCTTCATGTGCATTCCACTGCGGATTGCATTGGAACAGCGTGGTGGAATATGTTTCAAGCCCTCTCGTTAATGGGAGAGGGGGTAACTAGCCCAGTGGGAAATTTACAGGCTGTTACATTTCATTTTTACTTTACTAAAGAACTATATATTAACATTATATGCAAATTTAATTATGCAATCCTTTTTTAAATCTATATCAATACATTTATTGGTAAGGTGTACATTTCTATAGGAAAATTCCACAGACATTTTTAACTATGAAACGCATAAATTCAATCATTAGTAAAAAATACACAGTTAAGAAAGGCATATGATACAATACAATGGGGTTATACTTATTGACTTCCATACAAGATATGTTAAATACATATATAAACTAAAATAACATGGCTCTATTTTTAAATGTTGATAAAGAAACAAGAAACAAATCGTTTACTGTACAGGCCATAAGGTTATGGAATGCCCTTCCAGTAAACATTAAAAAGGCTCCATCTATTTCAGTTTTTAAAAGAGCCGTTAAAAACTATTACCTAAATAATAATTCAGACGACTTTAATTAATTATTTTATATAACATTTATTATGTAATTTTATGTATTTTTATATCATTTTATTATATTAAGTATGTATTAGTGTATGATAGAGATATATATTATTTATACATATTATATATGTATATCTTTATATATATATAAGAAGTATAAGTATTAGTGTGTAACTATTTGTATGTAAGTTTATGACTGCACCGCCTACGCCGATGGTTTTGGATTCTCCCATTGATTGGGTTGTCTGGAAGAGATGGCTAAAAAGCCATAAGTCCGCCCGTTGTACAACACTTTTAATGTACTTCTTTTGTTTTGTTTTTTTTTTTTAATTCTTTTTTTTGTATTTTATTAATTTTATGTTACTTTCTTTTTTGTTTTTGTTTGTGGTGTGCAATAAAGAATTATATAAAAAAAAGAGTAACTACTGAGTTTCTTACCGGCTCTTCACAGTAGAGCATCTATTCCGAACCGGTGGTAGCTTCACTTAGTATAGTTGTTAAATGACGATGCATAATTGCTTGTAAAAGCCTACTTGAATAAAGTATATTTTGATTTTTGACTTTGATTATATAAACTATCCATGTTTCTCTATCCGTTGCTCTTTCACATCCAAACTTAAACTACGATTACTAAAATGAGAGAAAGAGATAGTTTTATTTATCACTTTTCTACCACAAACGGTAAAATGAGGAAAATATAGAAATTTTTGAAGTACTTTACTAATATATAATAACCAACATTGTATGTTAGTAATGTGCTCTTTCTTATAACATATAAATATTTTTGAAAAAGGGAAAAATAATAATAATAATAATACTTTCTGTTTTTCTGTTTGTAGGTCTATCAGACACAAAACATTAAACCCAATTTAATGAATTTTGACATTTTGAACTTTTACTTTTTCATTATGACATATTGTGAGGAAGGCCTTGAGCATGGATGTGGATGGATATAGAGGTAGAGGACGACCAAGGAAACGATGGATGGATTGTATGAAAGACGATATGGTTTGAAAGAATGTTACTTGTGAGATGACGTCTGACAGAGAAGTATGGAAGGAGAAGACATGCTGCGCCGACCCCGAATAAAATTGGGATAAGGGCAGGAGGATGATGACTTTTTATGATGACGTATGACGATCATTTCCTAAAATGAGAGCAAAGCCGCGAGCGAGAACTAGTTTACTATGTACTAGAGACCCACCCGTCTTCGCACGGTGCATTGCTGATACTAAATATACTACAGAATGTCTTACAATGTTCACAGCTTTTTTGTCAACAATACAAACCTCAATGCCCCTGCATTTTAAATCTGTAATAATTTTGAAAAAAAAAAAATTAACTTCATGCTGCAACAGGCCCTATTGATCTATATTAAATGCACGATACATTTAAGGTACCTAATTGCATAAGAATTAATGCTGTATTGCTTAAAATCTCTGTGATAATAAGACATTATTTCTCGTAAAAAGTAAAGATTTATAAAGCATAGATAGACCTATATTATCACGAACTTTTTTGAAGATCTTTTTCACGTGGACAATATTGTAGCATATTATTTTGATCTATCTCGTAGGGTTCGGCCATAATAATGTAAGCGCATAACTTGTAGTTTTTTTATGGAATACGTTGGCGGACGAGCATATGGGCCAGCTGAGTGGTCATCATCACCCATAAACAATGACGTTGTAAGAAATATTAACTATTCCTTACATCGTCAATGCGCCACCAACCTTGGGAACTAAGATGTTATGTCCATTGTGTAGTTACACTAGCTCACTTAGCCTTTAAACTGGAACACAACATTACTGAGTACTGTTGTTTGGCCGTAGAATAACTGAGTGGATAGTACCTACCCAGACGGGCTTGCACAAAGCCCTACCACCGAGTAGTGCTGTACAATCATATGTGTTAAATAGGAACTAATTTCAATTAGCTAGTACTAATAGATCAATATCTTCCAAGGTTCCGTACCTACAAAATCTGACAGCAAATATGACGACCTTTGTGGTCGATTGTTTACACATTTTCATGGATACGCCACTCCGAAGTCCCGTTCGATTCCCGGCCGAGTCGATTTAAAAACGTTCACTAATTTATATGTCGTCTTGGGTCTGCGTGTTTGTGATATCATTCTGATTTTCCATAACACCACTTAAGCTTACCAATGTAAGCTCAGTTGGATGGAGAGTATATGATGTTTTCCAATATATATAATATATATGCAAAATATATATTTAGAATGAAAAATATTTAACTCTTACATAACGTTATTCCACATACCCACTTTCGATATCTTTAAGTCAAGGTAAATACACAGAGCGGACTTAAATAAAAGTCATAATATAATTACGTAACTCGAATAACGGATCCAAAGGCTTTTGCAATGACTTCAAAACGTTTTACATTACTTCACATCTTGACGTATTAATGGCATTATAACATAGATTTATAATTTACTAGCAAACCTCGGATTCCCCACGGGTGCAATACACATTAGAAACTTCTAAAATTATATGTTTCTTTACTATATTGTCCATGTGTTATATATAAAAACTTTCCTCGCGGATAGCTCTATCTATGGAAAAAAACCGCATCGAAATCCGTTACGTAATTTTAAAGATCTAAGCATGCATACGGACAGACGGCGGTAAGCGACTTTGTTTTATACTATGTAATGATAATGATAAGTTACCTAATATGAAAATTATTAGCATTAAATCCTTAAGTATATAGTAATATGAATTGAAAATAGTTTGTATAAATCTTGACCGCGTGTAATGGCGGCAAGAATGCTAGCAGCATTTCCCCGTTGAATCGCAATTCCGATCCTCTGGGCTAAAAACCATATTCCAATAATGAAAATCAATAAACCACTGTGTAGTAATTGCAGGTTTGCGACCACTTAAGGTGTGACAAGTCTATCATTAAAGCAACTTTCTATGATAAATTATAGGTTTCTTGTTGGAGAGATATGTTTATTTAAAACTTGCTGTCGCCCACGGCTTCGGGATTAGTGGTCAGATGGTAGTTGTTGTTGCTGTCTTTATATACAATATGTACTGTTTAAACTCATTAGACAAAACAAAACGCCATATCCCTGTATTTTAAATCTGTAATATCTTCGAAAATATTCATTTGAATTACATGCTGTAAAGGGCCGTATTGATTTATGTTAAATGCGTAATGTATTTAAGGTAATATATGGAATAAGCGGTAATGGCTTAAATAATGTGATTATTTACGACATATCAAACCTTTAAAATTAATTATCAAAGATTCTCTACTAAATTATACATATATTATACATAGGGACAGACAGCGGTAAGCGACTTTGTTTTATACTATGTAATGATGATAGATGAATATTATAGTAGAAAAATGCCGTAACTTTAAATTTTATGGCTCGAAAAAAATTGTTTTTTTTTTAATGTTTGTTTCTATATGCAAAATTTGTATGTATGACATTTAAAACGTATGAAGAGCCAGATATCTATATATATAAAGTCTTGGTATAGTAGGAATTATTGTAAGACGTCAGACCACCCACTGGCCATCAGACTTATTCGTTATTTAACAGCTAAACATCGATACTTTGAACCGCTTCGTTCCGGTTTGAAAGTTAGTTGTGTACATACGTACATACGGACAGGAAATAACAATAATGATTCATACTTTTGATTGTACTAATGAAAGAAATTTTTATTTGTTACTAATTTACAAATAGTCTATTATAGTAGATTATTTTTCAATGTTTTTTTTGTAATTTTAGTTTTTAATTTAGTATAGGTATGTTTTTTTTTTTTTTTTGTTACTTTTCTGTCTATGTTTCTTCTTTCTGGGGTATACTGAAAAAATCTCTTCTAGGGATAAGTATACCTTTTAAACATATTTTTCCTGTGTACACATTTTCCTTTTCAATGTATCTGGCAAGTTTAATAAATGGTTAAATAATTAAATAGATTTAAACGGTACAATGTCGAGTCAAAGTGAGAAAATCTAATAATTTATAAAAAAAAAACTAGTAGTCGCCCGTGGCTTCGGTCGCGTGTAAGGGTGTTGGTTGTCAAGTAGTCTATGTCTTTTCTTGGAGTTCAAGCTTGCTTCATACCAAATTTCATCAAAATCGGCTCAGCGGTTTGTTCGTGCAAGAGCGACAGAAAGACAGCCAGAGTTGCCGACTTCAAAATTAGAAACGGCTAGTGAACTAAATAAAGTAATAACAAAATATACATTTAAGAAATTAATAACTGGACCGATTTTATTGGAAATGATCATTTTTTGAGTTTTAGTTTTCAAGAAATTAATGGAAAAATATACATACATGTCTCCCCATGCCACCTACACCATCATGGTAGCATGCGCGAGGTTGCGACATTATTTATACATTGCATCGTGCCTCTATTATCATTGTATAATGTATACTTCTAAAATAAAAGTAGCCTGAGTTATTCTTTATTAGATCAGCTGTCAGCAAAAATCCAATCAAAGTCGGTCTAGCCGTTCCAGAGATTAGCTGGAATAAACTGGCAAAAATTAAAAAAAATACACTTACATATGCTTTTAGTAAAAAGCGCTTATTTTAATATTTCAAAATAACGCTCCAATTTTATACTATGGATAGGTTCAAGATGGACAAAAATGTTAAAATGAACAACCATTGTTACAGATCTTAATATTGTGGAAGAAACAATTTAGCCGTTACCAAGAAAAAAAAAGCCAGAAAAATGTGTGAAAATATAGAAAACCTGTAAGTATATCTTAATTCTCGATTTCGTTGAGTTTTTATCCAAATCTCACACAAGACGTCATTGGTACAGGAAAAACATGGAGTGCCTTAATGGCAACGACCCGACGTTGCCAAACTTCAATGACATCAACGATCCGATGTGTAACAATCAAGAGGAAAAGATAGCTGATTACTTTCAAGACTCCGTCATCCTCGTCACCGGTGGTACGGGTTTCGTTGGGAAGGCACTCTTGGAGAAACTCCTCAGAAGCTGTCCCGGAATCGACACTATATACGTTCTGATGAGGCCTAAAAGAGGTCTGTCTGTGGAACAAAGGTACAAGGAACTTTTGAAGAATCAGGTATGTTCAGCACCAATTTTTAAAGGAGGTTTGATGCTTTCTTATATTATACTTATCGCACACACATGTAAGTAGAAAATTACCAACCAATCCCTATATATCTTGTATATTATAACTATTGTACTAAAGTAAAAGTAAAGTAACAACCTGTACATTTCCCACTGCTGAGATAAGGCCTCCTCTTCCATTAAGGAGAGGGTTTGGAACATATTCCACCACGCTGTTCCAATGCGGGTTGGTGGAATGCACATGTGGCAGAATTTCGATGAAATTAGACACATGCAGGTTTCCTCACGATGTTTTCCTTCACCGCCGAGCATGAGATGAATTATAAACACAAATTAAGCACATATATATATAGTGGTGCTTGCCTGGGTTTGAACCCGCAATCATCGGTTAAGATGCACGCGTTCTAACCACTGGGCCATCTCAGCTCACTGGGCCATCTCAGCTCGATTGTACTAATTAAAAATAACTTTTCATATCAATCTTGTGTCAATAAAATATTTGTTTTAAGAAGTCATTTTCAAATACATTTCGGAAAATTTAAGCCAAAATTTTCAACAGGTTTTCGATCGTATCCGGGCAAGATGGCCGGAGCGTTTGAGCAAGTTATATCCCATAACCGGTGACGTATCTGCTCCGAACTTGGGAGTCAGTTCTGAGCAGCAGTTGCTGCTGAAACGCTGCCACACCGTGTTCCATTCAGCAGCAACGGTGAAGTTCACTGAGCCCTTACACGCGGCTGCTGGTCTGAACGTCCAAGGAACATCTACTCTGCTAAAATTGGCAGGGGATATGCCTGTTCTGAAGGTAATGGATTACACCTTCAAAACATACTTACATTTCTGTTCTTATATTTGAAATTATTATTCCCCAATATAATTAACATCTGTTTACTCCAAAAATTTTGATTTATTTACTTTTTTTTGTTATTTTTTATATTTAAAAATAAAGGCCAGCACCTGTATTATCCATAAATTCGACGAAAAAGGGTACTAATATAAACTGGCAACATTAAGTTTTTTATCATGATTACTCTTTGCAGGCTCTAGTCCACGTTTCAACAGCATACAGCAATGCCCCAAGAAGCCACATAGAAGAAAGAGTTTATCCACCGCCCTATGATCCAGAGAGCATTGTCAGGTGCACGAAGATGCTGCCGGCAGCTACCTTGGACATCATTGCTGAATCCTTACAGGTAACAAAAAGATAAATGTATATAACATACAGATCAGCTACCCGTAAATGTGACCATGCTGTATTTTCCAATTAGGCTTAGCTTTTATCTACTAAGGATTATCTGGTGTTTCAACGGGACATTTTACACACACAGCTTTATACAGTCATGTACTGACAAATATGTATGTGTGCAGCCTTTTCAGCTTTTTATTAACACTATACCTATAAGACGCAGGAGGAAATAGCGCCTGAAGATCATACGAGGCAATGCCGAGAACGCTGTAAAAGTTTCACGTTTTAAACACGTAATAATTTCCAGCCTTGGAAAGATGATTTAGAACAATATATCGGGTTCAATTTATTGCCCTCGGCTTTTATTTAAGGCCTGGTAATTAATTTTGCTCATTCATGCTTCTCTTTACATTTTACATTTAAATATAAAGTGATTATTACCTATTAATACAAATTAACAAAATGTAAAACAGACCCTGTCTTTTACACACAAACCTTTAAAATGTACCAAGTGGGCAATTGGTAAAATTTGAAATTAGGTACAAGACTTCCACACAAGGTTCTAGAACCTTCTAGCTATTTTAAATACTTATTTCGACTACAGATTAGAAAACAAGGAAATTGTTTAACGGATGAACGATTTACCTTTCAAATGAACTAATACTAACTAAATCGATTTGAAGCGACCTTCACAACGGTAAAAAAATCGGAACAAATGTAGCGCTTGCTAGGTTATGAGTCTTTGAGTCTATCTGGGTATATACTGCTCACTCATCAGATATTCTACCGCCAAATGATAATACTCAGTATTGTAGGGCTACGGTTTGATAGTGAGTGAGCCAATAGAAAAGGGAAAAGAAGACTTAACATCTTAGTTCCCAAAGTTGGAGCTGCATTGCTGGACGAGCATAAGGGCCACCTGATGGTAAGTGGTCACCATCACCCATAGACAATGACGCTGTAAGAAATATTAACTATTCTATACGTCGTCAATGTGCCACCAAACTTAGGAACTAAGATGTTATGTCCCTTGTGCCCGTAGTTACCTGGTTCACTCACCTTCCAAACCTGAACACAACAATACTGAGTACTGTTATTTGGCGGAAGAATAACTGATGAGTGGGTGGTGCCTACCTAGACGGGTTAGCACAAAGCCCTACCACAAAGTAAAATTATAAAGGTTTTTTTGGTAAGGTTTGGTTAACACTTACGGCGCTAATGTTTATGTAAATGACGACCACAGTCAAAATTTGTTAACCCACATCCCTATTTTAAATAAAAAAGGCAAATAACACCTACACTCTGGGAATGTTTCACGCATTGTAATCAATTCTTGGATCATTGATTTTTTATGTTGTTGTTGGCGGGCTAGCAAATATTAGTCACCACCAATGAATGTCCATAGACAATGGTGCTGTAAGAGTTATTAACCTTACTGCCGGCTCAGATTGGAACATAACAATACTGACTACTACTGTTTGGCGATAGAATGAATCTGATGAACGGGTGGTACCTACCCAGCCATCAAGAAATACCACCAGAACATTGCTCGCACCAGCTTGTTATCCTTTAAACAGCGTTTCTCATTAATGGGTTATTTATAGGTTTCTGACGCTTTACATGATGTTAATTCATAATTTCTCTCCTTAGGGTGACCACCCCAATCCCTACACGTTGACGAAGGCTCTCGCGGAGTCGATTGTGTACAGCCACACGGAACTGCCAGTCTGTATAGTTCGTCCATCTATTGGTAAGTACATAATAAACTTGGAAAATGATTCAAATTGTCAGCAATCATTGGATATTGCGTTCAATATGTTTTCCATCTAGAAACACTCAGAGAAGGTCATCAAGACTTTCTTGAAGATCTTTTTAAGGCGTACGACTGTAAAACATTATTTTGTATACTCGTATCTTGGTTTTAGACAGTTTTTATTTACATTAGAAAACTATAAACTATCAGTGTTTTTCTAGTACATTGTGCATTTATGGTACATATAGACTCTTCACTATTTATTAAACTCATCCAAAATCCTTTGTGTAATTTTAAAGATCAAATCAAACACAGGTCCAGACAGACAGTAAACGACTTTGTTTTATACTATGTAATGATTACCTAGAAGTTACTGAGTATGTTTGACCGTTAGTACTATTCGTCTTTCAACTAACCTTACCTCGGTACAATACTATACACCATGACTATTCTTCAGATGCAAGTTTTTTTATGGAATAGATTGGCTGACGAGCATATGGGCCACCCTGTGGTAAGTGGTCACCATCACCCATAGACAATGACGCTGTAAGAAATATTACTATTCCTTACATCGTCAAAGCGCCATCAACCTTGGGAACTAAGATGTTATGTTCCAGGTGCCTGTATTTCCACTGGCTCACTCACCCTTCAAACCGGAACACAACAATATTGAGTACTGTTGTTTTGCGGTGAATAACTGATAAGTGGGTGGTACCTACCCAGACGAGCTTGCACAAAGCCCTACCACCAAGAGACAAGCCCAAATTACTCGTGAAATTTGTACAAAAAGTATTGCATTTACAGGCATTTGAAGCACTGTATGTAAGATTTGTGTGTATATATGAGTGCGCCTTTATATTCTTCCAGAACTGGTAATTCAATTAAAACTGATTCCCATACCAATTAGCAATAATTGTATTTATAACCTTCAAATTATTGAGCGTAAAAAGTAAAATGATATTATGACGAGCAAATGATTGGTTTTGAAAATTCAAGGCCGTGATTTAATCTCTAACCACCCCCTCTTTCCCCCTCTAATAATGCTGAATATTATCTGACACTAAATGGTGGCTAATTTTCTTTTTTTAAATATGTTCTTAATTTAAATGACAGTTCATTGAAGCAAATGATACGAGTCCAATAGATATATTTGAGATTTGGTATAGAAGTGTTCATGTTTGTGTTAATGAAATAATTTTATAAGTTATCATTAATATTCGACATCTAACAGAAAGAGAAAGTAGAGGAAAGGAAGAAAAAATTGTACTTCTTAACTTGATTAAATTAACTAACGATTTATTTGTTTAATTATAATTATTATTAAAATGATTAAGATAAATGGAATAATTTGTGACACACATAGCATTTAAAATTGCCACCACACGCTTTGGAATTGTAACACAAGCGTTTTTCGATTGTTATTATATGAAATACTATATAGAAAGTAATTAAATTGATAAGGACGACTATAATTAAATATCAATAAACTCAAATGGGCCTCCTGGGTAATTAGTGACCATAATCATAGACATTGTCACTGACAGAAATATATACAAAACGCCAGCAACTTTTACCTTTAAAGTGGAACATATCTAAATATATTATAGCTGTTTTGTAATTGAATATGCAATGATTCAGTGGTACCAAGAGCCGAGATGGCCCGATAGTAGAACGATAGATGATTGTGGGTTCTCACCCAGGCAAGAACCACTGAATATTCATGTCCTTAATTCGTGTTTACAATTCATCTCGTGCTCGGCGGTGAAGGAAAACATCGTAAGGAAACATGTATGCGTCTAATTTCATAGAAATTCTGTCACATGTGTATTCCACCAACCCGCATTGGAACAGCGTGGTGGAATATGTTCCATACCTTCTCCTCAAGGGGAGAGGAGCCATTACCCAACAGTTGGAAATTTACAGGCTGTTGTTGTTGTTGAAAGTAACTTCGTAACAAATTTGTGACTAACGACACCAATGATGTTGTAGTAAACAGATATGTTATTAACGCGCAAAAAGTGAAGACTAGAAAACGTCCTAATTGGGACGTTTGCCTTTAGTTGTTTTACGTAGTAATACGTTATAATACATCATAATTACGTAGTAATACGTTTTGCGTAATTAAAACATCTAGTTATCCCTTTTACTTATTGTTTTTATCAAGCTATCCTTTTTACTTGTAACGAAATGTAAAATAAACGGTCCCCGGCGCGGCACACTTTTTTCTGTTGTTTAGTATGGGTGTAACATAGTATCTGTTTATTACAATATCATTGGGTAAAATATACACGATAACTCTTACAAACTATCTCATGATATTCTATCACATTATTAATTACGTATATAGTTCATGGACAGATGTGTATATCAAGATTATTGCTAACTTTACGTCGTTACTTACCGTTAAGTTAAAGATTTTACTTAAATATTTTTATTGGAATATCATTGGTTATCGTATTTTATTTAAATATTAATTTTTAATCTGTCACCGAAATATATCAACTACAGACTCAATAATGTTTCGAATATTGGTAAACAGATACCTATGTCTGGGAAATTTCTATTATGACGTACATCCCTTTAAAAATTCATAGTTTATCGATTTTTTTCGTTCGTCGCACTTGTCCGTTCTCATAACTCATTAGATACTCTTCACGTGTAATATCGCTCACACACATACACATATATACATTTTTATACACACACATGTAAAGTCTTCATTTGTGTGAATACTTATGTAAAAATTCTTTGACTACCTCCATGGAATCGATTTTTTACATTTTAATATAAGTCAATTGAATGTTAGTAAAATATTTTTTATATTTTATAACGATATTAGAACATTATTTTGTTGTATACTAACCCGCCCTGGCTTCGCACGAGTACAGTACTGATATAATACTAAATATACTAAAGAATATGTTTATTTACGACGTCACATTAGAAACTTCTAAAGTTATCAGTATTTCTTTATCATTATTGGTACATTAATTATGACCATTACTTTACGTAATATTGTCCATGTATTATTTAAAAAAAAACCGCATCGAAATCCGTTGTATAATTTTAAAGATCTAAGCATACATAGGGACAGACAGCGGTAAGCGACTTCGTTTTATACTATGTAATGATGATTATAATGACTAAATCATCCTCTGAAAACGTTTTTTTTTTTTTGGAAATATAGATTATTCGATGCAACAAAATTCGATTTACTTGGTGGTAGGGCTTTGTGCAAGCCCGTCTGGGTAGGAACCAACCACTCATCAGTTATTCTACCGCCAAATAACAGTACTCAGTATTGTTGTGTTCCAGGCACAAGGGACATAACATCTTAGTTCCCAAGGTTGGTGGCACATTGACGATGTAAGGAATACTTAATATTTATTGCAGAGTCATTGTCTATGGGTGATGGTGACCACTTACCATTAGGTGGCCCATATGCTCGTCCGCCAACCTCTATCATAAAAAAAACTTCAATTAATGTATTTAATATTAATATAGTGTAATGTAATTGTGATGCTTCTACATTGAAAAGTTATTTTAGTTTGAATTTCATGTATTATATTACACGAAAAACAAAATTTCAAACACCGCATTGATATTACCTTCGTAAATTACAATTAAAAATACAGTACATTCAATAAAGGTTACACGAGGCTCTATCGTGAATTATTAATTGTTTAATTTGTGCTGTAAAATCTACTAGTTAATTATTAAACTTCGATTAAGGTACGGTAAAGTAGCAGACGTTACTAGTTGTTACCCGCGGCTACGATCGCGTTTTAGAAGTTTGGTTACGCAAAAAAGTAGCCTATTTCCTGTATTAAAAGTTCAAATTTGCTTCATGCCTTTCATCAAATTCGGTTCAGCGGTTTTGTCGTGAAAGAGCGACAAACACACAGTTACTTTCACATTTATGATATTAGTATATATAGCTGTTCGAGATGGCCCAATGGTTAGAACGCGTGCATCTTAACCAATGATTGCGGGTTCAAACCCAGGCAAGTGCTCAGCGGTGAAGGAAAACATCGCGAGGAAACCTGCATGCGACAAATTTCATAGAAATTCTGCCACATGTGCATTCCACCAACCCGCATTGGAACAGCGTGGTGGAATATGTTCCACACCTTCTCCTCAAAGAGAGAGGAGGCCTTTAGCCCAGTAGTGACAATTTACAGGCTGTTGTTGTTGTTGTTGTTGTATATATAACTCATGATCTTCTATCTCTTTTACTCTCGTTTTAAATAAATATGTTTGAGCCAAATTGCAAGCATCCAGCGCGAATCATTTCCGAACCAGCAAATTGATTTCCGTTACGGAATACAGAAATTAATATCAAAGTTTTATTTTCAGGCGATTTTGTTCAGTAAGAGTAAGAAAACCTTCGTCAGTTTTCATTTATTCCTTAATCAAGTCTTAAACTCTTAGTACCTTTTGAATCTAAACATCAAATCATTGCGATGCAATGTCATTCTCGATCGGTAAAGCAGATTATCGCTCACACTGAGCACACGAAAATAGATCTTAAGGTGACGAACCTTTTCTTACCCCGACTGTACAGTAATGTAACAAGTTCATTAATTTGATTTTCGTTTAAATATTCATTCATGGGCTGTTCATGATGATAATGGTAATGCGACTGATTTTGGATTCAGCGACTGTTTTCAAATTAACCAAAGGAAAGTATAATCAACAAGAATACGACCTGAATAACATAACCGATGATTGGTATAACCCAGGCAAGCTCTTCTGAATTTTCAACACCATACAAAACTATAACAACAGCCTGTAGATATCTCACTTCTGGGTTAAGGCCTCCTCTCCCTTTTAAGGAAAAGGTTTGGAAATTACTGCACCGCGCTATTCCAATGCGGGTTTTTGGAATACACATGTGGCAGAATTTCTATGAAATTAGACACATGCAGGATTCCTCTCGATGTTTTCCTTAACCGCCGAGCACGAGATGAATTATAAACACAAATTAAGCACATTAATATTCAGTGGTGTCTGCCTGGGTTTGAACTCGCGATTATCGGTTAAGATGCAGTCGTTCTGATCACTGGGCCATCTCGGCTCTAATTTCCGATTGAATTTTAAAGTACAATAAAAAACAACAAATTCGCTTAACGCTCTGTCAAAATGTATACTTAGATCTTTAACATTACGCAACGGATTTTGAAGCGGTTCTTAATAGATAGAGTGATTTGAGGGGAAGGTTTTTGTACATAATACATGGATAGTAAATAAACAAAAAAAAATTGTACTTAGTATTTTAGTGTCAGCATTACACCCGTGCGAAGTATCCTTATCAATAATATATTAATAGGCCAGGTTCAAAATAGCCGTGTAGGAAACGAATACCGCCCCATAAATGATTTATTAACCTTGTTTTTCTTTTCAGTGACAGCTGCTTTCCAGGAGCCATTCCCTGGATGGATTGATAATGTGTACGGCGTTACAGGTAAATCTATACACATAATAAAATTTGAGTGACTGTTTGTAATATTAATATAACAGCTTTTACTAAACGCATAAATGTATATGTATAGACACGTTACATATAATAAAATAATTGTATTTGCAGTTTTTGTCTGTCTGATTGTTCCGGCTAATATCTTTTACTCCCCGATTATGACGGCTTTTCACTGGTTACTCCTTAAAACATCAAGCTACAATTGTAACTCTTTTGTTAAATTCAAATGCACGATGTCGCGGGCACAGCTAATTAATAAACAAAAATAACGATATATATATAATCAAAAATTTTAGCTAACCAAATCAATTAGCTGTGGTTAAATAGGCAGATGTTAAAAAGTCACAGGTGCTATTGTGACTCTTTGGGCTTTGAACCGGAACACCAAAACACTTTATGCTATTTGGTGGTAGAATACTATACAGTTGCAGTTTAGTAGAGTGCGTGCTCAAGTTTGAATTAATTATAAAATTAGATATATTATTTCCAGGCATAATTATGGAAATATCACGAGGTACCTACCGCTCGGGGTACTGTCGAGAACGGTACGTGGTGGACTTAGTACCGGTTGATATTGTGGTCAACAGCTGCATTTTAGCCGCTTGGAGACAAGGCTCTAAAAAGTAGGTGTCTTTGCTTACAGTTTTTTTTAAACTGACTTTTTTATATATATTAATATTATATTATAGTTTATGGCAGAGTAAAGGGGAGCCATTCTGTAAGAAATTATTCGAAATTCAAAAATTTTAAAATTAAAAATATATTCGACTTCAACTGTTATAATTATAAAATTCACGAGTGAAAAACGAATTGATTTCTTACAGAATAGACCTGAAAATGACAAGGATAGATTATTAGTTTTGTTAAATGATTTTTAACCAAATTAAAAACCATGACCACGTGTCATTTTTTTTTTAATTTCTCTTGAGTAATTAATTAGCTTATGCATATAGTATACGTCCTAATTTTTTTTTCCAGACCAGGTCGTTGTCCTGTCTATAACGTTACATCCGGCTCAATCAACCCTCTACAATGGGGTTACTTTACGAATCTCTGCGTCAAATGGGCGAGAGAAAATCCTACGAAGTAAATATTAACAATTTTACTTAAAATTTTACACTAACGACATACGTTATTTCAATTGTTTTAATTATTGAATATTAATATAAAATAATAATAACATTAAAAGTTTAAATAAAAAAAATGATAGCGAATAGGCACTCAGCTACTCCTTTACTCCTACACTTGTGTGGTTTTCATAAAAAAATAAGCCGGTCAAGTGCAAGACTCACAGGGATATTCGAGATAGGGTTGTAACGGATCTTCGCCTCCGCCTCCGTTACTGCGGAAATTACGCAAAATATTGTACCTTCGCCTCCGCCTCCGCCTCCGTACAAAATTTGCGGAGTTTTAACGGAGGTTTATTTACGTAGAAATCATAGAGAAATAATGAAAAAAATTAGACGATGATCCATTATTATGGTGGAAAAATAACAATAAATATAAAGCTTTTTCTCACATCGTTCGCGCATACTTATCGGCGCCGCCAAGTTCAGTGCCAAGTGAACAACTATTTAGTTCAGCTGGCTTAATTTATGATCCTCTTAGAAATCGTTTGGATGGTGATAAAGCCGCAAAATTATTGTTTGTTATATATAATTTACCTCTCCTAAATTTTGATTACTAGAAAGTAATATTTATTACATTACCTTCTAGTAATTAAAATTAACTATATAATGTATCTGGTAAGTTATTATATGTTTACTTAAATGTAAGTATTTGAAACAAAGACTTTAATAAACCCTAAATTACTATTTTTTCTACATCATTATTGAACTTCGCCTCCGCCTCCGTTAACCTCCGCATCCGCGGAAGTGACACTCATCGCCTCCGCATCCGCCTCCGCCTCCGGTAAAAAGGCCTCCGTTAGAACCCTAATTCGAGATAACATCTTGATTTAGGAAAAAGACAATGTATAATATTTTAAAAGTAAAACCAAGTAACTTATGTATAATGTCATCATCAAATTTTAAAAACCGTAACTGTCGAATCGAAAGATTGCGAACATACTGCTTAAAATTAACCGCATTATTATTCCATAATTTATAATCTATAATAAATTTCAGTTAGGTATTTATTTCTGTAACTATCGAAATGTATGTTTTATTGTAGGTCGAATAATCGTTCACATTTTCATTTGTACTAAACTCAAAACTCCAAAAAGGCACTCAATGTTTATTAGTTACACTTACAACCCCAACACCATAGACAACATTTAAAGCAAACCTTACACTTACACATTTAATTTAAATTTAATTATAACAGTTCTTTTTTACAAATAACGTTCTATTATAGATTGAAGTCGTAATTTTAAATTATTTTTATTAATTTATATTGGATTTGTAAACATATAAATTTACACTATATCACATACCGTCTTTGATCCTGCAAAAGGCGCTGTGTATTTTTTATTTTTTTTGATTTTTACGCCGTTTTAATCATTAATTTAATACGCTAGAACTGTAAAAACAGGTTTGTCATTACTTCTATAGTTTAAAAGTTTACAAATTTAGCTATGCGATATTCATACATCGAAATTTCCATATATTGAAATTACGAAAAAAACGACGATGCTATTTAAATAGTTTAATAATGTATTTTTATTTTATTTTATAGATATGTTATGTGGTACCCGAACTTTGCGTTTACGGAATCCAGATTCATGAACACATTCTGGGAAATAACTTGCCACTTTCTGCCAGCATTTCTTTATGACTTATTACTGAGAGCTCAAGGAAGAAAAGCCATGTAAGTATGTTTTTAAAAGCAGTGTAAAAACGAATTTCTTACTTATTTAACGTTAAACACTTGTAACTATGAGCTATAAAAGTAGTAAGTAAAGTAACAGCCTGTACATTTCCCACTGCTGAGATAAGGCCTCCTCTTCCATTATGGAGAGGGTTTGGAACATATTCCACCAAGCTGTTCCAATGCGGGTTGGTGGAATGCACATGTAACAGAATTTCGATGAAATTAGATACATTCAGGTTTCCTCACGATGTTTTTCTTCACCGCCGAGCAAGAGATGAATTATAAACACAAATTAAGCACATATATATAGCAGTGCTTGCCTGGGTTTGAACCCGCAATCATTGTTTAAGATGCACGTGTTCTGACCACTGGGCCATCTCAGCTCTTCACTTTGAGCTATAGATTTATTGAATTGACTTAAGTTATTTTATTAATTTACTTTTTAATGTATTGTTATTTTGTAGTAGAATGAACCAATTGATCAGTGAGAGTTGCGTAGCCAATTGATTAATTAAATTTGAAGCCTGGACATCTGATTTATTTAATTAAAATTGAACTTACCACCATTTATAAAGCGACACAATACAGTATAGTCATAGAGTAATTTATTAGCGTTGCTGTTCTTATTTGCAGTTGAACACACTTTTTCTTACATTTAATATAAATTATCTTTTTATACAGCATGATGAAATTAGCACGTCGATTCAAAATGGCGGCAGCGACTGGTGAATATTTCGCCAATAATGAATGGCAGTTCGGGGTGTCGGAATTGACCGCGTTGCACAATGAAGCAAGTGCCGCGAGCGATTCGAGCACTTTCGCTCATTGGCCGGGACAATTTAACTGGGAGTCCTACATCGGTTCCTACATGCTAGGAATTAGAAGATACATTTTGAAAGACAGCACTGAATCACTACCACAGGCGAGAAGTAAATTGAAAAGGTAATGTCATTCTAAATTTACTAATAATTAAGTCCTTATGATCTATTTTCAAAAAGTATGAAAATAGACATTTAATTGAGTATGACGACCTCCGTGGTCGAGTAGTTTGTAAACTGGTTTTCATGGGTATGATGTAGAAAAAGTTTTCTATGTCGTGTTGGGTCTGATTGTTTGTGGTACCGTCGCTACTTCTGATTTTCCATAACACAAGTGCGTTACCAACTTACATTGGGATCAGAGTAATGTATGGAAAAATAACAAGAAAACAGCTGTTCAATCACCAATCGCCTATGAATCGTTAATTTTATTAAAACAAACAATAAATATATACCTAATAGCTATTTGGACAAGGTCATCACATACATTACTCTATACATCACGTACATTAATCATAATATTGTTTATATTTTCAGATTATATTGGGTACACAGATTATTCCAAGTTGCAACAGGGTACTATATCTTCAGGTTTCTTGCTGGACGGCTGCGATAAAATTATTTCTACAATAAATAAATAAGATAGGTTAAAATAATACTCATAAGCAATGGTGTTGACAACGTTTCAATTTATTGATAAAAACAAATAAAGCCTCTGTCAGAGTTGGAACATACCTTTCAAACAGACTTACTAATTGCAAAATATTCAATAGAACCTTAGAGAAAATTGTTGTTGACGTAAAAGAGATAAGGTTTAGCATAGCCACGTATGTCACAGTGTCGTAGAAACGTCAGGGACTTCCCGTATAACAATGTACGGCAATTTTTTTTATGCAAATAACTATTGCCAACATTCTTTTTAAATTAAATGAAATAGTATTCTTAATGGACCATTGATTTTCTCTATAAATTCATACGATAAAATGGTCGCAATAAAAGAAACAATGCTGACATTTTCTAGTCTAAAATATGTACATACCTGTACATAAAATATGTAGTCGATTTCAATAGATTATTAAAAAGTGCAACCGTACTTTTTAAGCCCGACGATGTGTACCTACAGTAATTTAAATGTTACGATTGTGTTCTTAATAAACGTCTATTTTAAATTCACTCACAAGTGAATATTTGTCTTCTAGTGTAATGTAATAAGCTTAGTACTTCATAAAAATGGCTATATTTTACGTTTGCAAGATATTCTTTAAATATTCATAGGGCTGGTGATATATATCATATGATTTGTCTTATAACAGCGATATGAAGAAAACCAAATTTTAACTTATGAGAAACTTGTGAAAATGTTATTCTAGTAATAAAATAATCGTGTTTGTACCAGCAATATAAATTTAATTTGAGGCTACAATAGTCTACTATACGGGTGAATATAAATAAAGGGAGCTAGGCCACATTAATTACTAGTATGCAAAATTAGTAAATTTTAAGCATAATACATATATATAAACTAATATTATTTACATTAAGTTTAATCTTCGAATGTTTATAACATGTATTAGGTATGAAAATAAACGGTATTCATGTTATGTGTAATTTCACTTAATAAATATTATGATTAGTACTTATATCGAGATAAATGGTGAATTAATTATACATAAATTGTAACCAGTAAACATGAAGTTTTATTTCGACAACTGATCAAGCCCTAATCCTCTTACAATACTTTAGTACGTTAATTGAAAATAATAATACAACAGTTTTTATGCATATAATAAATAAATATTTATATGTTATAAATTACATTAATGTTTTGGGTTCATAATATGTAAATGACTATAACGGATATGTATGGCGCCGTCTTTATTTATTTTTACATATAAATGTCGTTAGTCTATGGTAAGTCTTGTGACAAATTTTAAATTGTGGCAACTAAAGTTTTATCAGTCAAATTTTTTTCCGAATTTACGGAATACGAAGTGAGTTCCGTGATTTCATAGTAATTAATTATACTATAAACTTTAATTACAATGTCAGAAAATAAAGATGTTGCAAAAAGTGACGTTGATCCCGAGCTTGATGATTTATTGGACAGTAAGTGTTATTATTTCAAATTAAAGTAACCTATATTCGGGTTACACAACAATCCCTATAAATTTCCTCCTTCAACTAATCAGTGATTATTTAAAAAAAAAAACTTTATTAGTCGTAGGTTTGTTCTTTTTTCAAGTCAATATAATTAATTATATTGTTTGAGAATAAATTAATAATTGTATATATCTATATATAAATTCTAAATTAGTTTGCATATAAATTATTTATATTATGCTTAAAAAACTGAACATTGAGTTGAATTTTAATTACTTATTGACCTTTGATCTATTGCTCTTCATATATCAGTTTTCCATCATAAAAAGTACATATTTAGTATAATATAACTTTTTATGAGCAATTATATATTGCTCTGCTGCTGTGTGAAAGAATGAAAAAATACCATAATTTCAAGTGATAACATATTATCAAGCTTTTTGTTCATTCATTGTTCTAAGTTAAATACTTTAAAGTTTGTTAAATATTACAAGTCTCATTTTAATAAAATAGTTACCAATTATTATCTGTGTTATCGTAAAAAAATTTGAGTATACATCCTGTGATCTTCAGAAGTTGTGCATTAGCTAAGAACCTCAACTAATTTGATATAAGATATGAATAAAACATCTTCATCACCATCAATCGTCATCAACGTCTTATCATAAATGCATGGCATAATAGAATTTTCTTTTGATTTTTTTACTCTATAATATAATATAATATTGCATAAGTCAGAGATTCATTTAAATATATTTTCACACACAATCTTAAGGTTTAAACTCAAACTCAAATAACTTTATTCAATATAGAAGCATTACACTTTCTTATTGATGGTTAATTGAAACACTACCAATATTACCATACCATACCATTTAATTTTTTATGTCTGTATAAATCATTATATCAATGTTTGATTTGTTATATGAAATGAATCAGAATGAAATCAATTGACCATCAATAACAAACTGTAATACTTCTATATTGAATAAAGCAATTTGAGTTTGAAAATGGTTTATTACTTATAAATACAAATAAAGTAAACAAAGAATAAGTATGGGTTACATGTCTTCCACATCCAGCCACTGGCCTCTACCATATTAACTGGGTCAAATTGTTAAAAAATTACAATCTCCAAAGTTCTACACAAGTTTCTAGAACATTATAAATTTTTTAATGGCTTACTTTGAATATAGATTAGAATACAAGGACATAGTTTAACATCTGAACTGTTTACCTTTCAAATGAATAAAAAAAATATGAAATAAATAATAAATAAACTAAATTGAATAAGGCAACCTCCATATGGGCAAGAATAGACAAAATGCAGCATTTATTTGGTGGTAGGGCTTTGTGTAAGCTCTTTGTGGGTTGTGTTTCAATTTGAAACCTAGTGGAACTAGGTACAAGTGGCTATAACATCTTAGTTTCCAAGATTAGTGGCACATTGACAGTAAGAATAAATCATTTGCCAATCTATCCACATGTTTGATAAAAAAAAAAAAACAAAAGAATAGAGCCATCTAATCTATGCCAATAATAGTGTAAGGAAATCAACTTAAAAAAAAGTTTAAAATACTTGTATTAGTAAATCTAAACTTTTTCTAACTTAACTAATGTTTGAATAATATGTAATGCCTCAATGTCTCTTAGAGTAAGGTCAACATTCACACTCATAACTAAAATCATCAGAATGATTACGAGTGTGAATGATATATATTTATTTTACTTCTGTCTAGGTGCCTTACAAGACATGACTAAGAAACCAGAGCAGAGTGCCCAATCTGAGGATGGTGTGGCAGCTCAAAACATGTGGAGTGAAGACTTTATTAAGGAGGCTGCCGCTCAGTTTGAGAGCAATATGGCGGCCATTCTCGGCGGATTTAGTGGTGTGCCAGGTTAGATTTTTATGTTATTTAAAAAATGCTTATATGAAGCTTAGGGAAAAGATAATGGGTATGATTATTACTTGTTACATTAATGAAAAAGATGTATAATTAAAAGAAATGGATTTTTTTTAACTTATTACATTAATATAAGAAAGGGCTTATTTTCTGTGTTCAATTGTTAATTCATTATTAAATTCTCTTTAGGGATATATATAGATAGGAAGTGAAATATAATATATGTATATGTATATATGAGAGTTTTGTAGACTGCAAGCAAAAAAAAAGTAAAAGTTGTATTAAACCGTTTCCCACATTCATCTTAAAAAGTGAACTAGTTAAACAATTTTTGTATAGGTTGTTTTTATATTAATGGATATCTCAGTCTAAATTTAATTCGTCTTCCATCTTAAGAGAACCTTCACAGACTATGATATTAAATGTTTCTGTTTTTAGATAATTTTTTGTACTAATAATCTGCTTTTATTTTTCTAGAGGACCAAATAACTCAAGAACAGATAGCACAAACATTTTCGAAAATGGCAGGTAAATTATTAAAAAGTATATGTATTTAGTTTTTAAATTAAGTGAGTTTTTAAAGTAGCTAAATGTCCTACGAGTCAGATAAAAATATCTATTTTTTGAACAGATTATTTCATCATGCTCCTTTAAATGAAGAGTTGAGATGGCCCAGTTGTTAGAACGCGTGCATCTTAACCGATGATTGCGGGTTCAAACCCAGGCAAGCACCGCTGATTCGTGTGCTTAATTTGTCTTTATAATTCATCTCGTGCTCAGCGGTGAAGGAAAACATCGTAAGGCAACCTGATTGTGACAAATTTCACAGAAATTTTGCCACATGTGT
Organism: Vanessa cardui; assembly: GCF_905220365.1. NCBI lineage: Eukaryota > Metazoa > Arthropoda > Insecta > Lepidoptera > Nymphalidae > Vanessa > Vanessa cardui. Next base: position 3,264,632 of record NC_061151.1, read on the forward strand.
ATTCCACCAACACGCATTGGTATAGTCTGGTGGAATATGTTCCAAACCTTCTCCTCAAAGGGAGAGGAGGCCTTTAGCCCAGCAGTGGAAATTTACAGGCTGTTTTTGTTGCTCCTTCAAAGCAGATATTCTTAAATTCATGCAGTTTCCCTATAACTATAATTTCTTTATCTAGTAATAAATATCTTTCCTTTGGAATTACTTGTGTAGTAATTATTGTACTTATATTTTTATTTGTCAAATTACACAGGCTTGTTTTTTAATTAATTCTAAAACCGATAGTTAAACTGAAGTTGTGACATAATTATATTTAATTTACAGAAGCAGCCGCACAAGTATTAAAGCCCCCGACTGAAGTTAGTGAGAATGAAGCTGCACCGAGTGATCCAGTTGTACAAGAGAAAATTGATGAAGTAAGTATTTTTCTCCTGTCCTGGCCCAAACATTGAAATGGACTATTATTGAATTGGACTTTTAAGAAGTTACAGGGTTTTTCCTGTTCAGAAATTACTTAAAATATCACCGATCAAAACAATCCTATAATAAAATGGGAATCTGTTGTTTTATATTTTTTTAATTAGTGAGATGTTCCGTATGTATTAATGTGTCGAAATATTGAATTACTAAACTAATAAAATGTAACTGATACTAATAAGCTTAAATATCAACATTTAGATATGAATAATTATATTAGAGACTGAAAATTGCCAGTGTGTACGTACCGAAGTACCCCTGAAAGCACTTAAAGACTTCTTTGATGCCTGAATGAACTTTTTCTTATCATATTGTATATGCCATCAATGAATTAAGAGGCTAATTCGGTTGATATACACAATTGTGGACTATTAAAAGCCCCTCAACTTAGTGTTTGCAAGAACCAGTGCGGAATAGTAGGCTATTTAATTTTTTCAGCTCCTACTGACTTTTGAAATTCAATACGTTAGTTTAGTTCACAATCATATAATTAAATTTATTCTGAAATTGCAACTGATTACATGATTTGTGTTCTATGGTCCTCATTACATAGGCTTTTTCCCGTTATTAGTATGATTATAAACTAGGTGAGATGATATGTTTTTTGTCTATAAGATAATAACAAATTTGGTCTAAATTTGTCGCCCCACTAAATCTGCCTACTTAGCCTATTGATAAATCCGCCACTGCTAAGACCTGTAATATAACTCAGGAACACATCATTATTTTAATTGTTAAAATACTATTAAAAATCTGTTATTACTATTCCAGGTTTCAGCAGCCATATCACAGACGTTACAAAACTTGAATACGAACACAGAGACTCTTCAGACCCCCTTCTCCGAGCAGGATCTAGCGAATATGTTTAATAATTTCAACGTTAACGACGCGAACCAGGTAAATTTATATATAATAACTTCCTTAGAGGAATTATAGTTACAATATAATAAAAAGTATATGAATCTTATTTGACATAGGTGTAAATTTGAAGGACAATTTTTTTTTTTGGATATCAATTTTTTTTGTCGTGGTAACTGACCATAGACATTGGTAATTGGTTAAGTATTAATCTGATGGCATCTTTTTAAATTATTTCTCTCTCTCTTTCTGCCATTATTTGAAAGAAGAAAAGAGTTTTTTAAAAACTGAAGATAACTATAACACTTGTCCTGTCAAATATGTCTACAATTACAATAAGTAGATATCAAGAATTATTATACAGGGTTATTGGTAACTCGACGTGTATCCGTTAGGAGGTTAAAGGGGTGACTATTATGGTTTTTATAAAACAAAAGAAAAAAATAGATTTTAATTGATACCTTTTTTTTAAATAAATTTTTGAAGTTGCATTTATGACAAATTTTGAAAAAAGCTAAAAAATGTGATAACTCTAAAATGGTTCACTTTTGGAGTATGCGTATGGCGTTTAATTTTTTTGCAAATAATCACCCCTATCACCTCCTAACGGATATACTTCGAGTTACCAATAACCCTGTATGGTATGGCCGACATTCTAAATGATTAAAAGCACAGTAACTATAACTACATATTTATAATAATAAAACAAAGTCTCCCAGCCGCGACTGTCTGTCTGTATATTCGCAATAAACACCCAAACTACTAAACAGATTTTCATGCGGTTTTCAATAAATTTTATTCATATGTTTTTGTATAATAATAAAAATATTTAAAAATCTCATGTGAAACTGCGAAACTGGAAAGGGATGCCAGCCCCAATTATTTAACAATTAAAAAAAAAAAATTTTATTTTTTAAATATGAGACAACATTACATACATTACTCTGATCCCAATATAAGTAGCTAATGCACTTGTGTTATGGAAAATCAGAAGTAACGACGGTACTACAAACACCCAGACCCGAGACAACATAGAAAACTAATGATAATCTACATTGACTTTGCCGGGAATCGAACCCGGGACCTCGGAGTGGCGTACCCGTGAAAACCGGTGTACACACCGACACTCGACTAAGGAGGTCGTCATTTTGATAATTCTTTGTTACTTTCAGGAAGGCAACATGTTCGTTCCGTTCATGCAAGGTATGATGCAGTCATTGCTATCGAAGGAAGTGCTGTACCCGTCGCTGAAAGAACTCCTCGACAAATATCCTACCTGGTTAGCGGAGAATAAGGGAAAGGTTGAACAAAGCGAATATGAAAGGTAAATTACATACATTAAAAATGCTTATGTAACAGATGTTATTGGAACTAGAGTAATGGACTCTGATTGGTTGGTTATCCTCCCTGTTAAAGTCTTCCTGCTTTTAACCATACATCTCATGGTGCCATGTGAGGCGAGATTATGACAAATATTAGCAAAGCAATAGCCAAATTTCCACAAGTACAAAACCAATACACACTGGGGCCCGTAATGTCTAACAATGTAAGTTTCCTCCTTTTGCTTTTAAGGGTCAACAAAAATACTTGAATTAAAAAAAAAATCCCAAGTAATTCTAAATCAAATGACTGACCCTCAAACACTTCTCCGTAACTTGTCATAAGTTTTGTAAACCACTATCTTGCAATGTTAATAATATAGATAAAGAAATAATTTTATAAATATGAGACAACATCACCTACATTACTCTGATCCCAATGTAAGTAGCTGAAGCACTTGTGTTATGGAAAATCAGAAGTAACGACGGTACCGCAAACACCCACACCCAAGACAACATAGAAAACTAAACTACATTACTACTAAACTATAATTACATTTTAATAACAGTTACAAACATATTTGTCCATGTCGGGATCTCAAGATGTTACCTTACCTTACCCAGTAAGGGGGCCTCCCCCCTTAAGGTTTAATACCAAGCATACATTGCATAACCTGATTTGGAGACTAGACTAGCTGAATTTCTTTCGATGGTTTGTTTCGGTTGTTTTTCGGTGTTTCCTTTTCCGAACCGGTGGTAGTGTTTATTTAACATTTCTTCTTTCAACTATCAGTATGTGGATATAATGCTTCCATATTGAATAAATAAATATGAATATGAGACAACATCACATACATTACTCTGATCCCAATGTAAGTAGATAAAGCACTTGTGTTATGGAAAATCACATGTAACAACAGTACCACAAACACCCAGACCTAACCCAAACTAATGATAATCTACATCGAACCCGGGACCTCGGAGTGGAGTACCCATGAAAACCGGTGTACACACCACTCGACCACAGAGGTCGTCAAAATAATATATGTATAATAAATGAGTTTGAGTTCATACTAGCTGATATCATGATCATAGTGACCAGTGATTCTTCATGAAAATGCATGGTTTTAATAATTATAATATACTCTAGGTTCGAGAAGCAGCAATCTCTCATGCAGCAAGTGTGCGCTGAGCTGGAACCGGAACAAGAGTCAGACCCTGAAGATGTGAAACGGAAGAGGTTTGAGACTGTACTCAAATTGATGCAACAGGTATTATATATTACTGACTATATTTTACTTTGCGTAATACTAGATCGGTATTATCACCCACGTATTGTATGTTCTGCCATTAAAAAGACATACTAAGTAATTCTTAGTATTTTTGTGTTCCGGTTTGAAGGGGTAATGAGCCAATGTAACTACAGGCACAAGGCATATGACACTGACGTCCCAAGATTGCCATTTCTTAGGCTACTTATGTCTATGGCCACTTATATATTATATAAAATAAAAAAAAGTTCTTTACCTAAATACAATGTTATTTTTACTGTTTACATTTTTACATTAGTTAATTTTATTTTTATTGGTTACAGTAGTTTTCCAATTCAAATTGATTTAATTTACTTTACTAATTTATAGCTAGTTAACCTAATTAATTTAAATTTACCAATAAATGTTATCATCAATTAATTTAAGCAAGAATCCTTTTAGGGTAAAGGCCTCCTCCAAGGATTGCCATTGTTCCCCGTTGAGTGCTATTTGGCCCCACTTTGGTCCAGCAATTTTTCTGATATCGTCTTCCCATCGTGTTAGTGGTCTTCCTCTACGCCGATTTCCTAGCTATATATATATATATATATATATATATATATATATATATATATATAGCTAGGAAATCGGAAATATATATATATATATATATATAATTAATTATAACAATGATAAGTGGTGTAGTCCGCTAGCCAGTTAGAATTAAGTTTCTTTCATTAGCTCTCATTCACTCAATGTGTCGAATATGTGTTGTAAGTCCTTAACTTATAAGTTAAATCTAAGGAAATGTTTCACGCACTTATTCCAACTGGTTCTAATGAGGGATATATTATCGTCACCCATCGTCCATCACCACTGAGTATAAGATGAATGCATTGTAATTATTATGAATAATATTATTATTTTCAGATGCAAGACCTCGGTCAGCCCCCCACAGAGCTAGTGGGTGACATATCAGTGCCCCCCGAAGGTTTCATCGCACCGACCAATCAAGATTCACAATGTTCAATTATGTAGTCTATAACGAATTCAGTGCTTTTGTGATCGTTTTCAATAAAAAACGTGATCGTTGTCAATATATTGTTATTGCTTTCGATCATAGTGATCGCACATATACATATATCATATATGTGGTAACCACATAGCCTTAGAGTATTAAAGGTAATGTATATAACATTTAATATTGCTAAACGCGAGCGGTTTGCATATATGTAATTGGTACTTTTTTTTCTGATGACGGTACGTAATTTTTAGGTACGGTTGTCAGAAAAAATATTAATAAGATTTGTTCATTATTAGTTTTCATAATTAATTGATGATGTAATGATTGATTGGAATTAGAAATATATTAACGTAAATGATAATGATAGAAGTTACATATTCTATCGGCAGACAGCAATAATGAAGTTTTATTAATGTATTGTTTTATTTTGAATACCGGTTAAAAGGTGACATCTTATTTCTCAATATATGTGGCGCGTGACGATGTAATGGATGGTTATTTATACAAGATCAGTTATGATTAAAATCAGTCCATTTGTCAGACTGATGTTTAAATAAATAATATATTAACGTTACAATTTTTTTCATTTCAAGCATTTAAAAATAATTATTTTATTTCATCACTTATAATACTCTAAGGTATGAACACAAATTTTTGCTGCCAACATTTTTCGTTTATACTTGACTTAAACTAGTCTGAGAGAATGCCTGCCTGATAGATTTCTATTTTCTAAAAAATTCTAATTTAGTATAAAAACATTATTTTGCTGACCCTACTAATGAATAATATCATTAAAACTTATACAATAATTTAACTTAGCTACTTTTGTTTTCAATTTTCTTGCAATCACAACAGATTTAACGGCAAATAAATAATTTGAGCTTGAATTGAAGATATATCATTGGTCGAAATCTTGTATAATCTGTGTCATTAATTATAGATTCACAAATTTGTACATACATAGCTAAATGTTGTTTTAAATAAAGATATATCAATCAAGAACTGTTCTTAATACTTTAGCGTATTGCATATTATTTAATATTCAATTTTTCTCTTATTCGACACATCAGGGATGCATTTTCTTAGCTGGATTTCAAGAATATGAAAATTCATTTAGCGATCCCTGTTATATTATATATTTCTTTTTAAAATGTTATTTATTCAACTAGATTGAGGATTGTTTTTAATTTATACGAAATAAAATAGCTGATGTTTGTTTAGATTAGATTATTATTATAATTGTATGGTGGTTTGATGTGATCGAGGATGTAATATGCATATATATGCTACTATGTGTGTAGTAAACATTTTTATACAAAAAATTTATATATTGATTGTCGTTTTAGCTTAAAGGGTGTGACATTCTGTTTTTGATGAAAGTTGAAATTGTTATATGTCTTTTTGTTCGCTATTAATTTTCGTTTATGTAAAATTATATTAAAATTTGTACATGCCAAAGATATGTACAGTTATAGAGGTTTAATAAAAATGAAATCGTAAATCATATATTGGTGATAGTATGAGGTTTTTTTATTTCTTACCAGTATCTGTGTTTAAATGGGTGGGGGGAAGGATTTGGTGCCCCGTATAGATTTTACTTCATAGATCATTGGAAAAATAAGAGTTGTAAGCAATAAATGGTTTATTGATACTAGGGATGTAAGATATTAGTAAAAAATAGTATAATTGTCTATGTCGTTATCTCATTGTCTTTGATAGAGGCTATGTTAAGCCAATTACACAATGAAAAAAAATAAGAGATAAGGAACAAGAAATAAGGAATAGCACAGCAACCAAAACACAATAGGTGATAGGCTACAATATTCAACCAATCACAGCGCTTGAATACCTGATACTAGTTACGTTCCTTCCTTAATTAGTTAATTCCTTATCTGGGGGCACGGTAGTGCCCCAGCCAAGTCTCGAGCAAAACGGGCACGGCCGTACCATCTTTTTCGAAGCGATTCGCGGCTGTTTCGCACACACCCCCCACCCCCCCCTATATCTTCTAAGTGGATAAAGCTAGGAGTTTGGGTTTTCGGTGACTAATAGTAGGCATTGGAACAAGCTTAAGTTCTAAATTACATGACAATTTACACCATTTGTTTTTCAAAAGTTACACCATTTTGTTACTCACTGACTCACTCACCGATCATCAAAAATCTAAGGTATTTCTAGCAGACTTAGAAACTTCAAATTTTGCATCAAGATAGGTCGTTAGCCACATATAAAGGAAAAATTATAAAAACATTAAAAATAATATACCATAGAAAACAATTCTATATTTGCAGTTTGTCAAGAACATTGTGTATGGATTTTGACTGCATTGTTAACTTTGTTCATTGTTTAAGTATTCAATTGGATGAATACATACATAGAATAGAAAATAATAATATAAATGTAATACATAGATTATAATTAATACAAATTAATACATAAAGTTCATAATTCTTTAAATTTTAAAGCTCCATTGTATAGCGATAAATATTGTATGCGCGCTCGGGCTCAGGAGACAGCAATGACTCAATATAATCGATTCCGAAGTATACATAATATGTCCGCCCAGACTTGTCTACCTTAGTAGTAACGAAGCCTCAGAGAAGAAACAAGAGATAGAGAATGCTACTGCTTTGCTTGGAGCGAAGCAGTAGCTGAAGTCCAAGAAATTATGAGGTCACCTAAAAGAAATACACTTACAAAAAATAAATGGGATCCCACCAAAAACATTAAATGTAAAAGTCACTGTAATTATAATATAAAGAAAACTATTGATACAATTACTAAATGTTGATTTATAACTACATAATAACTTGAATCGGACTTGGCTTCTATGAGATCTCAAAACTTTTTACGATGGAAAGGCTGCAGCGAGAGGCTTGGCATATTTTACATTTAATGTTTTTGGTGGGATCTCTTATTCCTTATTTTTTCATTGTGTAATGGGCTTTAGACCTCACAGACTGTGTCATTGGCCTCTGAGGTATTCAACTGAACAACTAATTAAATATTTTAATTTAATTCAAATTATGTCTGTATAATTCTCTCGAGAATTTATTTTGGTAAATAGATGATTTAAAAAATATTTTTTAAATAAATTTAATGATGATGCGTGCAATATTGCGGAGTGTGATCCATCTAATCTCTCTTCTCAATAGTCAGTATATTCTTTTCTCGCTCTCGGCTCTCGGGACGTACCAGCCATAACCTGTTCGTGTCAATTAACAGGAGTTTGGTAGTGATTTGTTTTTGTCTAATAGTTCGCTAATCGCCTCTAGAACTTACGTACGTTTTGCGGTCGTCATTGCATATTGCTGCGGTGTGCCCAATGTGAACCTCGGCATATTTGACAACTCTGCGTTGATACGTGGGGGAGTTTGTCGAGGCTCGACGTTCTGTTGCCACAATCGTGACCATTGCAGAATCATTTCATCGCGTTTACGACTCTGAGAAACCCGTTTTTATTGCTGTGATGGAGGGATAAAGTTTGCACGGCAATAATAAGGAGCACACGCGACACGCGGTAGTCGGGACTAAATAATAGAATAAACAAAGTGCTGCGCTTGCGACGCCGAATGTTTAAAGATGAATCCAAGCGGAGGAGCTTCGGGTCCGACGGATCAGGGAATGATAATGCGCTTCTACATCAAAAATTACGTTAAAGTATCGATCGGCTTTTTGTTTAAATAAAACTAGTTATAACGTGGTCAGTCTACCCGTGACCACGAACGCTGTAAAGTGCTCGAAACGTCGGGATGTCCAAAATAATTAATATACGCTACTAAAATCCGTTATAACTAGTTTTATTTAAATGTGTAATAATCGCGAAAATTTAAGACGGCTTTTTGTTTTTGCTTCTTAGAGAGAAAGAGAGAGAGAGAGAAAGAGAGAAATAATTTTGGTGCCATTTGGACTTTGCAGAACTTGTGACAAAATCATGATAAAATCGGGATCAAATTTAAACGTTATAATTGGGCCGAATGGAACGGGAAAGTCGACTATCCTGTTTCCCATTGTTCCGGGTCTGGGCGGCGAACCGGCGGCCCTCGGCCGAAGAAGTTCCTTGAGCAGCTATTCAGTAAATACGGCTGTACCCAGGCTTCCACCGAAATTGACATCAAAAACAGGGACAGTTCCAATTTTCTGCGAGCCAATTTCTCGTTGCGCACGCTGCAATTTCATTTGATCCTTAAATCTTCAAAGAGAAAACGCAACAGAGCCGCCGCCGAGCTAAAGAAATCGGAGAAAAAGCTCAAGCCAATCCAAATCAAGCATTTATAAAAAATTGCGTAGGCAGACGCGGCGTGACAACGAGTAAGTACTAGCAGGGGTTGCGTCAAACATTTCCACCTGTTTTTATATAGCGAATAGAGCTGCAGAAGAAAGAAATGCGAAGAAAATATTTGACGGATTGCAGAAGGGACAAAAAATTGGGGAAGAAAAACGAAAGCTAAAGTACCACACCGAGATGGAAAATAATCGTAATAGCGAGGTCGCCGGTGGTGGCCAACAAAAAAACTACATAACTCGAAAATTATCTCCAAGTTATTATTGACGAAATGGCAACCGGTTGGTTTGGCTTTTTTTTTATGGTATTCCTTTCATCGTCAATGTGCCACTAACCTTGGGAACTAAGATGTTATGTCCCTTGTGCCTGTACTTACACTGGCTCACTCACCCTTCACACCGGAACACAACAATACTGAGTATTGTTATTTGGCGGTAGAATAACTGATGAGTGGGTGGTACCTACCCAGACGGGCTTGCACAAAGCCATACCACCAAGTAGGGCTTTGTTGTTGTTGTGTTTTGTTGGGTAGATACATTTTTTAGAGGAAGCATTGGCTGTGAGTCGGGCTCCGATGAGCAAGGAAATCGAACGGAAAAACGCTTTCATAAATGATTCGATGCACCGGAAGTTTGTCATCGAAGCTGACGAGAGAGAGAGGTCAACGTTCAAATGGGCTGTACGTTTGGGCGACGACGACGACAACGCGCCTAGGGGAAAAGAAATGACCACGGCACATGTTTCAACATGTTTTTTTTCTTGTTTTCCGGGCGCATCAGCGGTTGCCGAGCGAATCAGAGTCGCGTCGGACGTCGATACGATAATTATGAAGAGCTGCTGTGGTTGTAAAAACATGAAAACGAGGACAAGTCCACGAACCAATGTTGTTGAAAATTCACGTAACGGACGAGAAATACGCGAAAGATCTCGAGACCACTACTATCTTATCGCGATCCCGGTAGCCCTTTTTGTCTGCGAAGACAAAGCCGACATGAACAAACTTATGGGACATTTGAGGGACGAAAAAAAACTGACCACCAACGTCATATCGGAATGGCCGCCAAGAATCTATATCAAACTTTCAATGCACCAGAGAAATAAGGCTTTTATTTGTTATTTTAATGGACAAAACTGCACCGAAGAAATGAGGCTTTCATTTTTTTATTGAACAAAACTGTTTTTAATTTACGTATTACGTGTCACGTTATAGTATAGACGTCTCTCGTATGGTTTGTTAAAAAAAATGTAAAACAATGTGCTTATAATTCGATAAAAATTCAAATTCCCGTCAATTCTACTTGCAACCCATGATTGACCATTTTAGAAATATGATTTTTTTCTTGTTTGAATTATTTTGAACAACTTTATTACAAAGGACCAGATTCAGATTGCAATGTATATTGCACCAATTGGTGTAACGTTTTTCGTCTCGTGACATCCACTGAAACTAGTTTCCATATCGTCGCATTTGATCCATTTGCCTGTTGGTTTCTGGCAATAAGCGATGAAGTGTTGGGGGATGTGTTCGATAACATCTATCTGAAAACAATAAACAGATATTCATATATTTTGGATGAGCAAAAAAACGGAACTAGATAAATAAAGGATATTTCAATATATAATTTCAATATATTTAAAAGGAAGGCAAAACGGACGCTGTAGGCACAATGGTCCTCTTTAATTATTTCGAAAGTAGTAACGCCATCTAGGAATCGATTGCGTCATAATATGGGTTGCCATATTCCCGCTCTCGGTCAGTGTACACAAATCCGTCGACCGCGCGTGCACAGATTTATCAAGGTAAGTAATTTTTCTTACGTATTGATGTAAAATTTGCAATTTTCAATAAGCCTACACTTTGATTCGGTTTGTGATAGGGGATCCTAATAATAACTGCATGAAAACTGGTGTATAATTAAGTAATTAACTAAGTTTGACGACTATTATCTCAAAAGATAACATCAAAATAGTTTTTTGTAATTGTTCATAGCAAAAAGGCAAAACGGACCCAGGCAAAATAGACCGGGGTACCGTTTTACCTTCAACACCTATATTAACGTGAATTTAAAGTTATTACATCATAAATTAATTTAGGGCTAGATTATTAATTAATTTGTATTAGTTTTTACTATTATAATTATGTATTTAATTGTCTTTTTTCCTTTTAAGATGGTAAATGGCTACAAAAGAAAATCCAACTGGCAGTCTTGGAAAGAGTCTAGCATGAAAAATACAATCGAGAAAGTGGTTGCTGGAGAAATGGGCTTCAAAAAGGCTTCAATTCAGTTCTGGAAATCTAAGTCTTCTCAAAATATTGATGGAGCCACATAAAAGAAAATGGGTAAATTTTCAAAAAGAGGAAAAACAATAAGGCACAAAATCTGCAAAAAGAGTACAAGCCGAAGCAGAGATTGAAAAGAAGAAAAATAGGGAGTTAAGAAGTAAAAATAGACAAGAAATTTCAAAAAAAGGGAAGTCCAGCAAGAATTCTGACGTAAAAAGATCAAAAACTTAGAAAAAAGACAGTTCGTCTGACGAGGATGACGCTGAGTTTCTGTACTGTTTTGGTCTGTACTCAGAATCTAGTAAAGGTTGGGTGCAATATCCAAGTTGTTGTTTATGGGCATGCTGCAGGATGAGGATGCAGAGACAGTATCTATACGAAAATTGTGAGGACTGATCAAGTCCGTTTTGCCTTCATGTGTGGTCCGTTTTACCTACCATATGAAGGTAAAACGGACTAATTGAAGGTATTAGAAATCGTCTTATATCTTCGTATTCTGTGATTTTATCAAAGTCTGATTCTAACGTAACGTAGAATAAATAATGTTGATTAATTTTAATAAGAAGAAGTTTAATAAAAGTAAGTAATTTTTTTTCTATACTTTTTTTCCTTAAGTGTACCATCTTGCCTTCCTTTCCCCTACGTACTGATAATCATTCTTTGCCAATTCGAGTGAAAGCGGAACGTCTTCTAATCGACATTGTAACTTTTAATTTGCATTGCTTTTCGTTCGTGTATCTAGGTCGATAAATACATTTAAATTTTGGTCGGATCGTCTCGGTAACTGCTCCTTGCCAAATTTTTTTGTCGGCAGGACATTATAGTAATGTGATCTGAATGAGATTGCTTCTTGTAATCCTCCAAACCCAGTATGATTGATTTTTCTGGTGATGACGCCGATTTAAGTGATATCTTCTGGTATGTATTGCACACATGATGGGTTATTGCACTCCGGAAACTGTGTTGCACTTGTTTCAGTAGGTTCTTGAGAACAAAACAGGAATTTCCAAATCGTTGTAATCGAATCTTCCACATTTAGCTTATACGGTACGATTGACTTCGATTGTCTTTTGATAATGGATAGAATCGGTTTAAGAGCCGTATACGTTCTTGATGAATTTGTACGTTTGGTCCTTTTTCGATGAACTTATTGATAAATTGAAGTGGATTGGACTTACTTACTTACTTACTTATTGTGTCTTCTTGGTCCGACATCAAATCTTCCAGGAGTTTCCTGGCTTCGAGAACAGATATTTTTGTCCTCGCAGAATTACGCTGTCATTTATATTCTGATGCAGAGCATCGTTGCTCTGCATCAAAATGTGTGCCACAAGTGAGTTTCACCGTGTACAAAAAAATGTGTCCAGTTTTGCGCCCGGGTTGTTTTTCGAATTTTTGTTTCGGCAATATTAATCAAAGAGCTGAGATGGCCCAGTGGTTAGAACGCGTGCATCTTAACCGATGATCGTGAGTTCAAATCCAGGCAAGCACCACTATATATATGTGCTTAATTTGTGTTTATAATTCATCTCGTGCTCGGCGGTGAAGGAAAACATCGTGAGGAAACCTGCATGTGTCTAATTTCATCGAAATTCTGCCACATGTGCATTCCACCAACCCGCATTGGAACAGCGTGGTGGAATATGTTCCAAACCCTCTCCTTAACGGAAGAGGAGGCCTTTCTCAGCAGTGGGAAATTTACGGGCTGTTACTTACTTTTACTTACTTACAATATTAATCGGACACAGAATTGCGAGCAGGAAAGCGTTCATTCGGTTGTTGTCTAGCTTTATCGAGAGCATTCATCTCCTTTCCGAAACGATTTTCCGTTGATTTGGGCGAAAAAAACTGAATTTCTAAGAATTTTCTGCAAATTATACGCCTTTATAACCTTTTTTCATTTGTTATTAACAAAATATAATGTCATAGATTATAATAATAGTGGCATTAATTTGCGTAAATAATTCCCTTAATATAACGACAGTAAAAATAATAATTGTTAAATTTATCTGCTAACTATACAGAACTTTGCTTGCCTACAATATGAACCACAGATTAAAATACAGGCGTCACCGACCCTATTGCAGCGACATATTTTCCAAGTAGCGTTTTCGCGCGCTATTTAAATATGGAATTTTTAATATGATATTTTTCTGCTAAAATGTACTAGAAATAAAAAAAACAACTTTTACTAACCTCTTATACTTAATCGATTTTAAAAACCAGTCAAATAGCCTATTGACCATAATTTCGAGCACATATTTAGACCGTATTTTTTCAAGAATACTTAATGAATTAATAGAGCATTAACGGTAGTGATAAATAAATTATAAAATTTAAAATATATGTAGAAATATATTTAAATATTTTGATTTTGAGTCATAGAAGTGTATTATTAATTTATTAATTTAACTATCTGACGTCGTCAGCATGACTGTCAGCGTTTTTGCGGGAATAAAAAAAAAGGTTAAAAATTTAATTTAAATGTATGGCAAGAAACCGTGTTTATTTTGGTAAATAATTTTTTTTATGACTTTTTATTTGGTAAATTAACATTTTTAAGTAGTTTTTATTAATTTGTAGTTAAAGATTTCAACGATTCACTCAATCTAATGTCAAATTCTATCAATAGAATTAATGTTGCTGAATCGGACGTGACATTGTCGAAATAATTAATCTGTGCCCTCTAGGCACGAATCAAAGCCGCATAATTAAAAAAAAAATACAGTAAACTGTCATTTCAAAAACGGGACAATAAAACTTCGAAATTATTCAAATATTCGTATAACTGTTCGAAATAATATTATTTAAAATAATAAATTCTTTATTCTTCATTTTGGACTTTGTAAATAAAATTATAATACTTAACTGAATTAAAACACTATTGTTATAAGGTCACTAACCTATAGCGGTCGTTACAAACATTATTTTCGATAGATTATTTAAAAAAAATGTTGGTAATTCTTTTTTTAATTAATACATTCAATAATTTGCATTAACAATTGATTGAGTTTAAACATAATTACATCAGAAATAGGTAACTTTACTTAAACCTATAGTACGACACAACTTAGATTAAACAAAAAATTCAATAAAACCGGTTACTGCCGATTTATACAACGAGAAACAGCTCCCTATCGCGCCATTCGACGCTATTCGTCGCTATAGATTCTCGCGTCAGTTCAACCCGAGACAGCAAGTGCATGTAAATCGACCTGTCAAATAGAGGAATATATTAGGTAAAGATCATATTCACATAAGAAATTAATATTGATAATTTGGGATGGCGTACTTAATTCGGATGTGATCGGTTTTACGAATTTTGCCGATGCAACATCTATGTATGTTGTCGTTCTATAACTATTTACTTATATACTGTTAAATAAATTTTACTTATACTTAAAATAAAATTTTAATTGATTGTTTGTTTTATTTTAATGTAGAGAATTCCTATACCGATGGATATGATATTTTATTTTTAGAAATTGAGATATAATCTATGCAGCTTAATAAGTTTAATTTTCCAAGTTGAGTGATGTTTTTTTGGATTAGACGCCTTAGAAGAGAACGATGTCAAACCATTCATCTTCATTATCTTTACGAAATATAAAACAAAGTCGCTTACCGATGTCTGTCCCTATGTATGATTTTTAAAATTACGGAACGGATTATGAAGCGTTTATTTTTTAATAGGGTGTTTCGAAATGAAGGTTTTTGTGTATAATACATGGACAATATAGAAATGAAACAAGAAAAATCTGTAGCATATTTAGTATCAGTATTGCACCCGTGCAAAGCCGGGGAGGGTTGCTAGTGGGGGACATAGTGTGTCAAATTGAGATCGCTGAATCGTTTACGAGCGCTGGTCCCCACTTACCACCAGGCGGCACATTTGGATCTATCTCTTTTAAAAAGAGGTTGTTCTTTTCAAAAACATTTCAATATTGATTATATTGAAATTTAATTTGAATGCGTCGTTTTGTTACATACTAATGAATCTGAGTTGTATTCAATACTAAAAAGCATTTAATAACGGTTGGGGATTTAATATAATTCAGTCTATTGTTTATTTTTGAAGAGGTTACTTGTGTTCGTCACGTATTGTTTTACATAAAGTAAGTTACAATCATTATTAATTTCAATATGATACAAATAAAATTGGTGGTAGGGCTTTTTACTTGATGGTAGGGCTTTGTGCAAGCCCGTCTGGGTAGGTACCACCCACTGACTAGTTATTCTACCGCCAAATAACAGTACTCAGTATTGTTGTGTTCCGGTTTGAAGGGTGAGTGAGCCAGTGTAACTACAGGCACAAGGGACATAACATCTTAGTACCCAAGGTTGGTGGCGCATTGACGATGTAAGGAATAGTTAATATTTCTTACAGCGTCATTGTCTATGGGACTATGGGTGATGGTGACCACTTACCATCAGGTGGCCCATATGCTCGTCCGCCATTTTCGAAGAAAGGTTTCAAATACTTAACACTAATGGAATAGGCTACATTCCTGTTTTTAAAAACCATTTTATATTATTAATAGAGGTTTAGGAACCAAGTAAAAAAAAACGCTTATTGGACAATATGGCGCTGCAATGGGGACGGTGACGTCACTTGCCTGTATTTAACCTGTGGTACATATAGTAGGCAAACAAGGTTAACAAGCTAGTGACTTCACCATAAGCCCGGCCAATAAGGAGCGTTTTGTGTTACGTTTAAAAAATGCATTTTTTATGATATATAATAATTTTGAATAAATTAAGTATTATTTTTCTATTTTTAAATTCATAATACATACTGATTACAACTGACACTTTATTTTTCGCATTGTCAAATAGCCTATTGTGGTTCTATCAGCTTGCTTTAATTTCAACTTAAGGCTAAAATAATAATCAAAAACAATTCATAGAAGAAAGAAATTGTAACTATATATACATAATATTTATTATGTACAGACGAATTAAAAAAAACACTCAAATTAACAAAATTTACTTAAAGAGCCCTTAGTGAATCGTTCTATAAATTCATTGAGTTTAATATAAAAATGTGCTTACTTGTATTCTAAGTTTCTGGATAATAATTTCCTTTCTCTTGCGTTTGTTTGGTTGTTTTCCTTTGAGAAGTCTTAGTGGGATTCTAGAAGGTATTCCAAGCCTGTCCATAATGGAAGCAAATATTTTTAGGATTGCTATTTTTAGGTAATGGTCAAAATTTCCAAATGGGGTCATTGTTTATTCTATCTCTTGTCTAAAGAGTATTTGCAACAAAAGAGGTTTTAATTGAGAACAGTTTAAAATAAAATAAATAACAATGTAACTCTTGAAATGCCCTGCGATTTCATTGCCAAGGTATGTTATCTATTATTAATGTAAATAACATTAAAATATTATTCATTAGTGTGAATTACATTGTAAAATTTATCTACAAAGTATATACATTTTAGTTTTTTTAGTTGTGAATTTATAGTGATGTTTCATTATGAAGTATTAAAAATTAGTGCACTAAAAGTTCTTGTTAGGTTAATTAATTATTTTTATTTATTTACATATATTTAAATTTACAATATTCTTGTTTCAATTTACTAGTATGTCAGTCTAAAGTTCAGTTTTGTGTTGGGGCACCGACTACACTCTTCACACAAGTCGTAAGTTTTTAGTAAGCGTATAAATTGTATGTGTGCGCGTGAGTGAAATGGAAAAAATGGTGTGGAACATGGGAGTTATTCTAAAATAAAAAAAAAATCAAAACAATTGATTTCTAATTAGGCTTGCGGTAATTTGTTTTTGAGAAGGTGAAGTACAAATATTGTGTTAGTAACGAACGACTTTAATTAATGTGGTCTAATGAAGTCAAATGATTGATGAAAAATTGTTCTCTATATTTATTTTTTAATTATTACTTTATTACTTCTAATTTTCATTTGCTCAAATTTTCCAAATATGCCTATATTATTGAGAAAATTTTTTAAAGTTACTTTGATAATTTGATACTTTTTTAGCAATTTTTTAACAGAACTTCTTAGGTTTACTAAGTCTGTGACCTGTGAATAAAACTTTATATTAACTCGGTTGATGATTGGTCGACTCGGTATTGGCTACAGCCAGATTTTCACTTTTAGTCAGATACTAAATAAGCTAACAATTATAAAGATATTCGCCATTTTTTTCATACTTTCCGTTTAGGCATATGATCACTGATAGTAAGTGGAAATGGAGTCCATATGCAAAACAACTATTCTGACATTATTTGTTGCTATCAATAGTCATAAAAATATACATTGTGATGATTTGGAAATAAATGAATCTGGAAGCCAAAATATTGATACACTGATGTCATGAATAAGACATCTGTGGAGATATGTTTATTTGAGAATAAATGGGATATACCCATAAGTAGGAAGTTTTCGTAATTTTTCTAGGCATGCTATTGGTTTAACTCTGCCATTTACACTGAGTCTCACAGTGTGACATTTCAACGATCCATAATTTCAAGTTTACCTACCCCATTTCTATATAAACGTATCACCCACTGCGTTTTTGATTTGCTTAGAGTTGTTCTAATTTCCACTGTTTTACGTGCTGATGATAGTGACGTGCTAATCTTGGAAAATTCGAGGATTTTTGAGAAGATCTGTCAAAATATGAGCGTCGATGTTAAATCATACTTGTGGCTAAAACGTGTCTTAATATCTGTATGCTGAAAAATAGTTTTCAAGTAAATAAAACTAGTTACGGGTAGACTCTACCCGTGACCACGAACGCTGTAAAGTGCTCGAAACGTCGGGATGTCCAAAATAATTAATATACGCGATTAAAATCCGTTATAACTAGTTTTATTTAAATGTGTAATAATCGCGAAAATTTAAGACAACATTATAGTTTTCAAGACCAACGAAACAAATAGTGAAAATCTGTAGGATTCGTCCAGACTTAAATGTCCAGCTTTAGGCTCCTTGGTTTCTGTATGTAATTATGGCACTTATGGTATTAGGAAAATTGAAATCAGTCGCCTCAGTTATTATATAGTATATAAGAAATATTCAAGAAGAATATCAATGTTTACTTAAGTTTGTAATTTCTTTCCAGGTCCAATCATGACGTTTCTGGAAGACAGAGATTTGGCAGACGTTCCGAATATTCCAGAATATTATAAAGGAAAAACGATATTCATCACCGGTGGATCGGGTGAGTAAATGTTGCTGAGAAATTGTTAGATTTTTAATACACAAATTATACCTCCAGAAACTGTCATAAAATTATGAAGAAGGCTATGCTCATTCTGATTATGTTATATTATCTGATCATATAACGTAGTACGTAACATAGCACGATGAAATTCGGGCGCAACACAAAAGTTTCCATGCGAGGAAGTAAAGATTTCATTATTTTTTTTCGGCGTTTACACTATTTACATTTCTTTTAGCTTATTACCTTCTACTTAGCGAGGTCTAAGACGCCTCGTTTCTGTTGTTTGTAGCTAAAAAAAAACATAGGTTTCTCTGGCGTGCAGAGGCCGTAAGTCAATTGTGTATCTATGATAATGCACCGTTCAAATCGTCATAGTCAGTTTTTTTCCTGTCAACCTTAAAAATCAGCGAAGTAACGTCGCTACTATCTCACAAATACCTTTAACATAGAAAGGAAGATCATTTATGTATACTAGGAATAGAAAGGGACCCAAAATTGAACCTTGTGGAACACCCATTTTTAATATAGATCCAGAAGACTTTATTCCATTAATGAAAACTTGCTAACGTTAATCGTCTAATAAGCCCCGAACTGATATTATGACAATGTTCATATAAGTTCTTAAATACCCCGAAGGAATGGAAAAATATGATGTTGGCTGATGCCACAGCCAACGTGTTAATAGAAAGGCAGTCTGCCTAACGAGGCCTTTAGATACGTTTTAATTTTTTTATATACAGCGATATCACCGTTCACTACCCAAACGATAAGTTTTTACGCTCTTTGTTAAATCGTCTTTGGTGTTCTTCAAAATGAGACCAACAACAGCAACAACAACAGCCTGTAAATTCCCACTGCTGGGCTAAAAGCCTCCTGTCCCTTTGAGGAGAAGGTTTGGAACATATTCCACCACGCTGTTCCAATGCGAGTTGGTGGAATACACATGTGGCAGAATTTCTATGAAATTTGTCACAAGCAGGTTTCCTCGCGATGTTTTCCTTCACCGCTGAGCACGAGAAGAATATTAAAGACAATTTAAGCACATGAAACAGCGGTGCTTGCCTGGGTTTGAACCTGCAATCATCGGTTAAGATGCATGCGTTCTAACCACTGGGCCATCTCGGCTTTTTAAAAAGAGACCATCACCGATCTTTCACGTGCATCTATCGGCTTCCGGCTTCCGCTATAAATATATAACATACAGATACTATATTACAGTAATTTTAATCAATTTTAGGAGTGTATTTAATCGAACATATAATTACTCCACGCGGTTTACTAATTAGTTTGCCAATTTTTTTCATTGTAAATACTTCATTATGTATGTTTATGATTATATTAACACAATACCCCGTAAATACTGCTAATTTTAATTTAACTTCCAAATTTGTGATGTCGTCTTTGTCGATAGTTATAACGTCATTTATTTGCGATTGATTACGTCATAGATTATTCAAGACCTTGGCCAATGAAAACAATTATAACGAGTCCTGTTATTTGAACATATTTTCATGATTTTTTAAATATACTTATATAATTTTCGACGTAACTTCGCCAACGCTGCCCAACCCAGCTGAATTCTTTTATTCACTTGGTGGTTGGGCTTTGTGCAAGCCCGTCTAGGTAGGTACCACCCACTCATCAGTTATTCTACCGCCAAACAACAGTACTCAGTATTGTTGTGTTCCGGACTGAAGGGTGAGTGAGCAAGTGTAACTACAGGCACAAGGGACATAACATCTTAGTTCCTAAGGTTGGTGGCATATTGACGATGTAAGGAATAGTTAATAATTCTTACAGCGTCAATGTCTATGGGCGATGGTGACTTGAACAAACGGTTCCGGTAGAATATGTTCATTGAACATGACCTTGGTTTTGTCCAAGTTCATCCGTAGGCCGATGCGCATAGAAGAATCAGCCAGCTCGTTTAGCATTTGTTGTAGGTCCTGCAGCGTTTCTGCCACGATGACGATGTCGTCTGCGAATCTCAAGTGAGAGATGTATTCGCCATTGATGTTGATGCCACGTCCTTTCCAGTTCAGCGTCTTGAACATATCCTTCATCGCATTAGTGAATAATTTGAGGGAAATAATGTCCCCTTGTCTCACTCCTCGATGCATTGGTATGGGATTTGTTTGCTGATTCTGTACTCGGACGGACATGGTGGCAGCTTCGTAGAGACATCTCATCACTTGGATGTATCGCCTATCAACTTGACAACTCTGCAGGCACTCCAGAACAGCCAAGATTTCAACCGAGTCAAAGGCCTTCTCCTAGTCCACGAATCTTTACATCGTCGATCCCACAGTGCCTTAAGACAAAAGTCTTCAACCAGTGCGTCCTACTCAGTGTCATGACATACGGAGCCGAAACGTGGACACTCACGGCAAGGCTGGTCCACCAGTTTAAAGTGTGCTATGGAAAGGGCTATGCTCTGCGTTTCTCTGAGGGATTGCATCAGAAATGAAGTGATCCGTCAAAGAGCCAAAGTATTCGACATAGCCCACCGGATTAGTAAGCTGAAGTGGCAGTGGGCTGGTCATATTTGTCGTAGAACTGACAACCATTGGGGAAAACGTGTTCTAAAGTGGAGACCGCGTCTCAGCAAACGTAGTGTAGGCCGTCCTTAGGCACGGTGGAGTGACGATTAACGCAAGGCAGCAGGCAGGAGCTGGATGCGAGTAGCCGGAGAAAGACCATAGCGGCGTGCACTTGGAGAGGCCTATGTCCAGCAGTGGGCAAGATCAGACTGATGTTGATGATGATGATGATGACTTATATAATTTTAATTGAAATAATAATATTTAGTACGGTTTTGTTTTTTAAATACGTTTTTCTAATTGAAATAATAATTAGTAGTATGATTATTGATTCGGTTATCGACACCGTATTGTGGGACTACTGTCACTTCCTCACGAGAAAAACAAAAGGCGGTTGATTTTGAACATCTTGGCTTCTTTTTTTGAAAAGATCATATTTCTGAGCTGTGTATATATGTATATATATGTACGTCGCAAATTCATATGGAGCCATCTAAACAAGAGTTGAGATGGCCCAGTGGTTAGAACACGTGCATCTTAACCGATGATAGCGGTTCAAACCCAGGCAAGCACCACTAATTATATGTGCTTAATTTGTGTTTATAATTCATCTCGTGCTCGGCGGTGAAAGAAAACATCGTGAGGAAACCTGCTTGTATCTAATTTCATCGAAATTCTGCCACATGTGCATTCCACCAACCCGCATTGGAACAGCGTGGTGGAATATGTTCCAAACTCTCTTCTTAATGGAAGA
The DNA here is from genome assembly GCF_905220365.1 of Vanessa cardui. Classification (NCBI taxonomy): domain Eukaryota; kingdom Metazoa; phylum Arthropoda; class Insecta; order Lepidoptera; family Nymphalidae; genus Vanessa; species Vanessa cardui. Next base: position 3,286,605 of record NC_061151.1, read on the forward strand.
GGAGGACACAGTAGTGGGAAATTTACAGGCTGTTACTTACTTTCCTTTACATCTAAACAATCACCATTGTCGTCCGTTGTGTTAATTTTACTAATTGAGTCTGGCGCTGTGGTTGTCTCAAGACCCAGATACCAAGAGCCTCATTCAACAACATACACTGACATATTTTATACCATTGACATCTCTCAACTGACAACCTATAAAACTTGATCACGTTGTGTGTTATTTTCATTTCAATAAATATAGGTCGTGTAAGTGTAAATTCATAATCATCGTCATATATATAAGATTTATCTGATATTTTTTTTATTAGGACGACACAGTCAATCAAACACAATAGGCTATTTGACTGGTTTTTAAAATCCATTTTATATTTTTGAATAGAGGTTAAGGAACCCAGTAAAAGTATATTTTTTTATTTCTAGTACATATTTGCCGAAAAATATCGTCTTAAAAATTCCATATTTAAATAGCGTGCATAAACGGTACTTGGACAATATGGTGCTGCAATGGGGTCGATGACGTCACTTTCCTGTATTTTTCTCTGTGGTACCTACATATAGTAGAAAAGCAAAGTTAACAAGAAAGTGACTTCACCATAAGCCCGGCCAATCGGGAGCGTTTTGTGTCACGTGACAACGTTTGAAAAAGTTTGAAAAAAATTCATTTTAATTTATGGATTTTTGAATAAATTAAGTATTATTTTCAACTTTCGTTAGTAAATAGCCATTTTTAAACTCATAATAAACACTAATTACAATAATTCACAATCTATTTTTTGCGTTGTTAAATAGCCTATTTTGCATCATACCAAAAATTGTTTTTAAATATTTTTATTAATTTTTATTAATAAATTTTGTTAAATTAGGTTCAGTGGTTTGGCTGTTAAAGAACGACAGACAGACAGAGACAGACAGAGTTACCTTTACATGTATATTACTTAAATGACACGAGGAAGCGTTTTCAGTGGAAAGTTTATTTATGACACACTAACTTAATATTTAAATATATTTAAAATTAAATAATCGTCATACTAAATTAAATTGATTTGAAAATACGTATATCCATTGTGGGTTGGTCTTCTATGAGACTGGCAACATTATCAGCACTTATACATACTAATAAAGTACCCGTAAATGTCCTGAACTGAACTCTTGGAACTTATCACACTGCTCCAGATTGTTGGATTTATTTAAGGCAGATTTTTCCGATTCTTGTATGTTTCCTCATTATCCAAGTGTCCTCTTCATGTGTATTTCAACATGATTATTTCCGAATATTTATATTCCCTATATTCTATCTTATATTACTTTCTAGTTCAGAGTTGACTGTAAAAGATCACTCAGCGATCTACCTCTTGTACATCTGGTCTGTATTTAATCTGTAACTTTTTCTGTAAAAGTAAGCGTATCCTCATAACTACTCCTTGTTTTAAAGGGGTAGCATTTATGGTTTCTTTTTTAAGAAATAAGGGAGAAGACCTGAGCAGTGTCACATTTACTTTCTTTTAATGTTTTATATTTGTGTTCAGTATGAACGAAAAGATTGATCAGAGCAGTTACTGATCAATCTTCTTCATATTTATATGACTTATGTCGCATTGACAAAATAATTTGTGCTTTGTTGGAACTATAAAATGAGAACCTTTTTTATTATGGTAAGTGGTCACCATCACCCATAGACAATGACGCTGTAAGAAATATTAACTATTCCTTACATCGTCAATGCGCCACCAACCTTGGAAACTAAGATGTTATGTCCCTTGTGCCTGTAGTTACACTGGCTCAGTCACCCTTCAAACCGGAACACAACAATACTGCGTAACTGTTAACTGTAGAATATCTGATGAGTGGGTGGTACATACCCAGGCGGGCTTGCACAAAGCCCTACCACCAAGTAACCTATAGAATTTATGTTAATGTTAAACAAAAAATATCGTACAATGTATTTAAATAAATATTAATATTTATATAATTGCCCTTAACGCCATATCATCCGATTGTGATGCGACATCAAGGTCACGTTCGTCGGAGAAGGTCCCAAGTCAAGAGGGCAAGGAATCTTTGTATATTGATGCTTCTAAATGAAAGGGTTATAGTACGAAACAACTTGGATGTAGCATCGGCAAAATTCGTAAAACCGATCACATCCGAATTAAGTACGCTTAACGTACGTAACGTCGTAAGTAACATTACGTAGTGATGTTTTTAGTTATCTGCCATTGCCAGAGATTAGCCGGAACAAGCAGACAGACAGACAAACAGACAAAAATTGTAAAAAATGTTATTTTGGTATATGTAACGTGTATAAATATGTATAAATTGAGCAAAAAAGCGCTATTTTAATATTACAAACAGATACTTCAATTTTTTTATATGTTTAGATTATATTTAAAATGTAAATCTTGTAACACTACAGAATTAATAACATTAATTGCTTAAATATATACAAATATGAATTAAAAATAGTTTGTATAAATCTTGCCCGCGTCGAATGGTGGCAAGAATGCTAGCAGCATTTCCCCGTTGAATCGCAATTCCGACCCTCTGGGCAAAAGAACCCTACTGTCACCAGTGGAGGCAATAAGGATACATCTAACAACAACAACAGCCAGTATATTTTCCACTGCTGGGCTGAGGCCTTTCTCTCTTTGAGGAGAAGGTTTGGAACATATTCCATCACGTAGTTCCAATGGTTGAATACACATGTGGCAGAATTTAGATGAAATTAGACACTTGCGGGTTTCCTCACGATGCTTTCCTTCACCGCCGAACACAAATTAAGCACATATATAATGGTGCTTGTCTGGGTTTGAACTCGCAATCACCGGTTAAGATGCACGCGTTCTAACCACCAAACATGTAATTATATCGTGAATTTTTTAAATACTTATGAACAATTTTTTGACACACTTTACTTTGTTACTTTGATTATTCAATGGAATTCTTTTATAGTTTTATTAGCTTTTTTCCTTTTTTACAATTCTCATTTTTTACATAAATTAAGAAAAATCCTGTATTTTGTAAACATGGTTTTTTTTGCGCAATTGAATATCTATTATTTTTATTTATGTAACTCTGTTAGTCGATGATTGCCTATAACAAAACAAAATTGCATGCTGTAATTACTTGTAAGTAAAAGAACAATTGTAATGTATTACTAAAAATTACTGCTGTACACTAATTATTGTATCTTTTGTTGGTAGTTCAAAATAAATAAACATGTTATTTGTGTTATAAATCAGCAGAATTAGACCCCAGCCGAACGAAATTTATAGAACACAACATCTGTCTGATAAATAATTAAATTATTTAACGCCATGAATATTTATTGGGACCTTTATGACCAACACTTCCCATACATATTGAATGCGTAGATTTTGTATGATCTCATTTAAATATATTAATATAGTCGAGTTCAAAGTGCTGTATAATTCTGGAATTACGATTGTGTCTTTGTAACAACTGTTGAAACAACAATGAACACATAAAATTGTTGATCTCAAAATAAATAAACTTTACATCGTCGCTTTCAGAATTATTCGACACTAACGACCCGCCTAGCACGCAATACTGATGCTAAATATTATACAGAATTTGTTTATTTACGACATCACATTATAAAACACTTAAAATTATCCGTATTTGTTTAGTATATTGTCCATGTATTATATACGAAAACCTTCCTCTCGAATCACTCTATCTTTCAAAAAAACCGCATCAAAATCCGTTGCGTAATTTTAAAGATCTACATACATACCGACAGACAGATATATAATAAGCAATATTTATCATAGTAGGTATGACAGAACAATCACTATCATTATCATTACATAGTAGTATTTCTTTAATTACACATAATTATGCAATGGTACTTAATGAGCTAATTTCTTTATGAAATTTAAATTAAAAACGTATGATTAACACTGTGGATACATATACATAGATTCTACTGGCTAACTCAAACCTGCCGTTCATTATATTCTGACATTCTACATTACATACATATGTAATTGTATTTAACTAATATGATTGAATTTTTTAAACGTTGAAAAAGTTTAACTATTGAGTTTCTTGCCGGTTCTTCTCGGTTGAATCTACTTTCCGAACCGGTGGTAGCTTCACTTAATTGTTAAATGACGATTCAAAAGTGCTCGTAAAAGCCCCCTTGAATGAAGTTTATTTTGATTTTGATTTTCTTGTCTGCAACAATCTAAAGCTACGCCCATAGGTATTTGAGAAGCGTTGAACATTTTTTACATCTTGTGACGCCAACCTTGGGAACTAAGATGTTATGCTTGCGTCTCGTACACTGGCTCACTCACCCTCCAAACCTGAACAACAATACTAATACTTAATTTATTTATTTACTAGCGACATACCCGGCTTCGCACCTGATATGTATCGTTATATTATGCTCAAATTACATAAATTCATTATAAATTGTAGACTATGTTTTATTCAGATGTATAACCTATCTTACTGTGAAATCCGTTTAGTGGTTTGTCGTGAAAGAGTAACAAATATACATACATCCTCACAAACTTTCGCATTTATAATATTGGTAGGATTTATATATAATATTAATAGGATTTGTTTTACACATAGGTTTTGTTAACATTTTTAACGCCAAAATTCCAAACTAGCTTTCCTTAGCTTCGCACAAATGTAATAACTTGTAATATCATGTGACCTAATATATTCGTCAATTTGACACGTCGATTTACATGCACTTTCTTTCTCGGGTTGAACTGACGCGAGATTCTATAGCGACTAACAGCGTCAAATGGCGAGATAGGGAGCTATTTCTATTGGTTGTGTAAATCGGCAGTAATCGGTTTTATTGAATTTGCCGATGTTTTATCGAAGTTGTGGTTCATCATTGTTTCTTATTATATTTAAAAAAAATCCTAAGTATTTCTCTTTGACGGTAGAATGTGGCTGATAGTGTAGCTGATAGATAGTCGGTTTTCCATAGCCCTACCGTCAAGTAACTCTTGGTTCTATACCTGATGTGTCTTGGGAGTATAAAAGTCAGGATATAGAGAAACCTCTTGGTCGAATTCTTATCATCGTTACCATAAATATGTCATAGCTTCGATACTATATTTAATTTATTTATTTACAGGTTTTATGGGAAAAGTCTTGATTGAAAAATTGCTGTATTCGTGTACGGATCTAGACAGAATCTACTTACTTCTCAGAAGCAAGAAAAATGTCACTCCAGAAGAAAGATTATTGGCAATATATAAATCAAATGTAAGTTTATTATCTACGTTATTTTTGACAATCGCGATTATTTTATACGAAAACAGATACTGTTCGTAATAAGTAAGAACATTAGAAAGAACAAGGGTAACCTCAGTGTGTTGTATGAAAATCTACTATATTTGTAAAAATAAAGTAAAGTAACAGCCTGTAAATTTCCCACAGCTGAGATAAGGCCTCCTCTTCCATTAAAGAGAGGGTTTTGGAACATATTTCACCACGCTGTTCCAATGCGGGTTGGTGGAATGCACATGTGGCAGAATTTCGATGAAATTAGACACATGCAGGTTTCCTTCACCGCCGAGCACGAGATGAATTATAAACACAAATTAAGCACATATATATAGCGGTGCTTGCCCGGGTTTGAACCCGCAATCATCGGTTAGGATGCACGCGTTCTAACCACTGGGCCATCTCATCTCTTTATTATCTTACTATATTTGTAATCAACCGATTTTTATATTGTTGTGTTCCGGTTTGAAAGGTAAGTAATACAAGATATGAGGTCATAGTACCTAATGTTAGTGTGCATTGGTATCGTACCAATATCTATGGGCAACAATAACCACATTCTGGTGGTACGAAAGGTGGTCCAAATGCCAGTCTTTTCACCTATAATCCAAAAAATTTGGGCAGCGTTGTGGAAAATCCAAACTATACAAAAAGAGAGGATGTGTTAGCTCAGCAATGGAACATTGCTGTTACTTTTCATGAGCGATTGATTTGATATTGCTGTCTCATTCTTTCGAGTGACAAATCTATGAGGACAGACAGGGAGAGTTTAGTCAAGTCCAGTTAGGTTAGAGACTTTAAATTTCGAATGTGGTTCATTTTTTTCTCGTCCTGCGAATATTGATCTTTTGTATTTCAATTTATTCATCTCTTTATATGTATGTATCACCTGAACTAATGATCCAGTGCTAGTAATATATATCTGGTAAGAAGCTACATTGTTCCCGAATGTTATAAGGTATATAATATTTGTATCATATAATATTCTTTATTAATAAAATGGTGCCCATGTGAAGTCAGTGCAGAGTGCAAACGAAGTCGCTTACCGCTGTCTGTTCCTATGTATGCATAGATCTTTAAAATTACGCAACGGATTTTGATGCGGTATTTTCCAATAGATAGACTGATTCAAGAGGAAGGTTTATATCATAGTGGCGCTAGTTAAATATAAATTAATAATTTAAAATGCTTATTTTCAGTGTTTCGATCGGCTACGCAAAGAAAAGCCTGGAGTATTCGAGTCAAAAGTATTTTTCATCGCCGGAGACATTTCGGAAACTGGATTAGGTATGTTTTTAAATATACAAATAGACCTACAGTAATGATACTAATAATGTTAATACATATATTATTGTATTTAACTAACATATTTGTATTTATGAGGCGATATGGCCCAGTGGTAGGAACGCGTGCATATTAACCGATGATTGCGGGTTTAAACCCAGGCAAGCACCACTGAATATTCATGTGCTTAATTTGTGTTTATAATTCATCTCGTTCTCGGCGGTGAAATGTCAAGTTTCATAGAAATTCTGCCACATGTGTATTCCATCAACCCGCATTGGAACGGCGTGGTGGAATATGTTCCAAACCTTCTCCTTAAAGGGAGAGGAGGCCTTTAACCCAGCATTGGGATTGCAGCATTGTTGTTGCATTTTTAAATGTTGAAAGATAGTACTGAATTTCTTGCCGGTTCTTCTCTGTAAAATCTATTCAGAAAATGTGGTGGCTTCACTTAATATAGTTCTTAAACGATGATTTAAAAGTGTAAAAGCCTACTCGAATAAAGTATATTTTGATTTGATACATAAAAAATTAACTAATGATCAAACGTATTTTAATAAACAATAAAATAATTTAATTATTAATAACGTTTCATTACATTATCAATACTTTTTTTAAAATTATAATTTACAATATTCACGGGCTCACATTTGCCCGTGCCTTTACACACCATTAAGTAGTAACTTAAGCTTTTCTCAAGTTAAGCAATTTATATATTAAATAGTTCAACTTAGGTTGGTTTAAGTCTTCTGTCGGAAGAGAGACGTACATTTAATTTTACTTTTCAGGTATATCAGATGAAGATAGGACACTGATTGTTAATAGAACACACATTATATACCACGCAGCGGCGAGTGTCAGGTAAAAGTTTTATTTTGAGGTGATAACTTGTTATAAGAGGGTAGACCGCTACGTTACGTAACGCGTTACAAAGCAGCGGTAGGCACTTTGAGTTACAAACGTTTTGGACAGACGCTCTCTTTTTTGTCACCAACCCGCATTGGAACAGCGTGGTGGAATATGTTCCAAAACCTTCTCCTCAAAGGGAGAGGAGGCCTTTAGCCCAGCAGTGGGAATTTACAAGCTGTTGTTGTTGTTTTGTCACCTTTTTTCACTCTACTAAGTGTTTAGTGTCTATTAGTGATTTTGATGAGATATTTTTAATAGATAGAGTGAATGGAGAGGAAGGTCTTTGTACATAATACATGGACACTATAGTAAAGAAACAATGACGGTTTTAGAAGTTTCTAAAGTAACGTCGTAAATAAACATAGTTTTTGTGTTTACAAAATAATGTACTATAGTATTATATACCTTAAAACGCTCTCAAAAAAGTCCCGGATGATATACGTCTTAGGAATGCCCTGATAGTTTAATGTTGAAAGTAAGCAATGTAACGAAGTCAAAGGATTTTATTATTGTACTAACTTATTCGAAATCATTCTATAATACAAGTAAACTGTGTCAAACGAAAAAGAAAAAACCTATATAGCCAGTAAACATTATTAAAGACCTAATTATTGATAAGTCATGTTGTAAGACCCAATGCCTTATTATATCCTTTTTCAACCGACTTCCAAAAGAAGGAGGTTATCAATTCGTCTGTATTTTTTTTTTTTTTTTTTTTTTTTTTTTTTTATGTTTGTTACCTCATAACTTTTCACTGGGTGGACCGATTTTGATAATTTTTTTTTTGTTTGAAAGGTAGTGCTTCCCGTGGGGTCCCATTTTTTTTAATTTTTTTTCCGATGATGGTATCCATGTGAAAACGACATATGTCTTAAATTTGCGTTATGTATATGCGCGACAAATAGGTGAATAACTGAAAATCACGTTAACCAATTTTGATAATTCTTTTTTTATTATAAAATATATACTTCAAGGGTAATTTGGTGAAAGTTTGGTAAGGTTCTGAGCACAGGATCCATGACAAAGTGACGGAACGGAAGGGAACGGAACAATTCTGAGAAGCACGTTAACGATACTCGGTCGAATCTTTTATTTATAGGTTATTTGGATATTTGAGTCACCTTCCGTAATGTGGTTATGTTTATGTTTATCATAGTCGAATATTATAATCAACTAGCTACCCACCCCGGCTTCGCACGGGTGCAATACTGATACTAAATATACTACAGAATTTGTTTATATACGACATCACATCGCAAACTTCTAAAATTATCAGTGTTTCTTTACTATATTGTTCATGTATTATATACACAAACCTTCCCCTTGAATCACACTATCTTTAAAAAAAAACCGCATCAAAATCCGTTGCGTAGATTTAAAGATATAGGGACAGAGAAAGCGACTTTGTTTTATACTATGTAGTGATGGAACTCCTATACGGCTCGCAGTTAGGGTGCGATATGGGGCAGAATTTCTTACTATCTTTAATCAAATTTTGTGTATGTGATGTGATGTCATATGATGTATGAAATATAGTTGGTCTTTTCCAAAGTTTTTTTGCTGAGTTCGATTACAGCTCTTTCGAGGGATCCTGTAGTTCACACCGCGTGACGTATTAAATCCGCATTTTCGAAAGTCTATTTTTGCTTTATTCGCAAGTTTCCTTTGAAATTGTCCTCGAAGTAGTTTCTGACTCATATAAACGGAACGCTCAATCTATCCATATTAAAAAAAATTAGTTAGTCAACATCAGCTTCACTTAAAATCAAAAAATAAATAAAATTTTAACAAAAAGAAAAACCGACTTCAAACAAAACACTATTTTAAAACAAATGAATATGCACGAAAAAGTAATACAAATAATTGCGTATTCAACATATTTTTTAGAGTCTTCCTAAGTTAAATGAAATAAAAAATATTAGACTACTTAAAAGTCGATTAACGATTATATCATGTAGTTATAATTATTGTTATATTTGGAGTCGGTGTCAGCCAATAAAACCCTACAGTATATCTATCAAAAAACAATACGAGAATACTTTAACAAATATGTTTTTTACAAATTACCTTTTACACAATAATGTACTGGAACAATCAAGGGGCTCGTATCGCTTCTTTCTTTTGATTGTTGGGGCAAGGGCACCGTGGCTGACACCGGCTCCAAATATACCAATAACTATAACTACATGATATAATCGTTAATCGACTTTTAAGTAGTCTAATATTTTTTATTTCATTTAACTTAGGAAGACTCTAAAAAATATGTTGAATACGCAATTATTTGTATTACTTTTTCGTGCATATTCATTTGTTTTAAAATAGTGTTTTGTTTGAAGTCGGTTTTTCTTTTTGTTAAAATTTTATTATGTTGTAGGTTGGCGGACGAGCATATGGGCCATCTGATAGTAAGTGGTCACAATCACCCATAGACAATGATGCTGTAGGAAATATTAGCTATTCCTTACATCGTCAATGTGCCACCAACCTTGGGAACTAAGATGTTATGTCTCTTGTGCCTGTAGTTACACTGACTCACCTTTCAAACCGGAACACAACAATACTGAGTACTGTTATTTGATGGTAGAATAACTGATGAGTGGGTGATACCTACCAAGACGGGCTTGCACAAAGCCCTTCCACCATTTATCTTATCTGTTACTTTACTCATTATATTAATTACTTTTTGCGAGAGTAATGCCTTTAATTTGAAGCTATTTTAGGCGATACAGCATTATTCCTTATCCAATTAAGTTCCTTAAAAACATTGTGCAATTAACATAGATCAACATGGTCTCTTACAGTATGTATTTTAATGGAATATTTTTGAAGATTTTACAGATTTAAAACGCAAGGGCATAGTGGTTTGTATTGTGTAACCATTGAAAAATTTTACGTTACAAGACATTCTGTAGTATATTTAGTATCTCGTGCAAAGCCAGGGCGGATCGTTACTAAAAATTAAAACATTTTGTATTCCAGATTTGACGATTCGTTAAAAACAGCAACAAGGCTTAACTTGATCGGAACTAAAGAGGTCATGGAATTAGCGACGGAAGTTCGTAATTTAGAGGTGAGTCTGTCTGTTGATCTTTAAGCGCCAAACCTTTGAACTGAATTAGATGAAATTCGATATGAAGCAAGTTTTAACTCCAAGTAAGGATATGGGAGTTACAATATATACTGTAATGTTATGAGAAAATGTGATACTCATAGCATTGGTACAAGGATCAAATACAACCCTGTTACTCGACTGTATAGAGTCAGTAACACTTTTGTGGGGCAATGTATACTGTTCGACAATATGATCCTAGAATGCGTTCAAAATGCATGCATTAAAAATTAGAAAATTTTATTAAGGAACATTTGTGTGCGGAAGGTAATTATACAATTAGTGAGTTTATAGTTGATAGCACACTTTGGGAATGAAACGATCGCCTTCTGGCTTTCTATTCATATTCGATATATTTATTTAATAAAATTGCCAAAAAAGGACCCACTGACTTACTTTCGCCGGTTCTTCTTAGGTCAGGGTAGGTGTTTCCTTTTTCAAACTGGTGGTAAAGTTTATTTGACTATCAATAAGTAAATATAATTATTCCATATTAAATAAAGGAATTTTAGTTTGAGTTTTGTCGATAGTTCTCTCAAACGCGAGCAAAGCTGCATGCGACAACTACTCTCAAGATAGATTTATATCAAAATTGGTCCAGTATGGATATGTACCCATGTGAACTTAACTTATCTTCTTAAGGGATGTTTTTGGTGACCATTATGGTGTATCATCATGGTGGTCATCGTGTATATATAATGTATTACATAATAGTTTTAATTTTAAGTGCCTCATCCATGTATCGACCGCGTATTCGAACACGAACCGCGACCCCATTGAGGAAGTGATGTATCCTCCACACGTGGACTGGCGTGATATGCTCCAAGTTTGCGAGCAATTTGACGATCATACTTTACAAGTTTTGACACCTAAGTAAGTATTAAATACCTATACATGTTATAAATGTATTTTTAAGTGCATTTTGTAACATATATATGTTATCTTATAAATAATATTACTTACCTACAAGTTACGTTTGGGCCGAGTGGTTTAATACCATGTCAGAATCAGCAAATTTCGATTTGCTGAAGGAAAACTAAATAAATAAATAAATAAATATGAGACAACATCACATACATTACTCTGATCCCAACGTAAGTAGCTGAAGCACTTGTGTTATGGAAATCAGAAGTAACGACGGTACCACAAACACCCTGACCCAAGACAACATAGAAAAGTAATGGTAATCTACATCGACTCGGCCAGGAATCGAACCCGGGAACTCAGAGTGGTGTACCCATGAAAACCGGTGTACACACCACTCGACCATGGAGGTCGTCAGTGAATCAATACATCGTGATAAAATCGAAGTTTGAATTTATATTCATTTCAAAAAGAAAACAAATCCTACACAGAAATGCCAACCAACTCCCTGACTATACATCCCTTGTTTTTCTTCTAGATATATCGGGGAACTACCAAATACTTATGTATTTACCAAACAATTGGCAGAACACGTAGTTTATGAATACAAAGGAAAGTTACCTGTTGTAATAATCAGGCCGTCAATAGGTAAGTTTTTGGTGATAATTGCAACTTACCTTATTAAATTATTTATCATAAAAATCAGGTAAAGAAGCGTCATCCTTCTATTTTTCTGTTTTTATATATACGGTATATATATAACAATATTCAAACTTATTTTTTGTTATTTATTTAATTTTTGTAACAATTTTTTTTCCCAGTCATTTCATTATTTTCAAATATTAATTATTAATTATTTTATCGTGCCAGTTATTAAATACATAATATATATGGCTATCTCAATACGCCTATCTTTTTTTTTTGTTAAATTTGGTAATTCAATGTAGATTTTAATTGGTATTTTTTTTATGTAAAATTCCAATTAAAAATATTGTTATAATTCTAAAATATTGTTAGAAGTCTTGGATGATTAATTGATGTACGTTCTTTAAATACAAATATTATTAAATATATATGTTTTTGCAAGCTGTCTGGTTTTTACGTAGGTTAGTAAATACCAAATCAATCCGTTTCGAAAATTAAGTTTTTGATTAATACGCTAAATAAACCCACAAAGATCATTAAAAAAACATTAGTAATTTATGTTTATCAGTAAACTTTCGGATCTATAATCATACATATAACCCAAAAGGCATGATAGTCGTCTTGGGCACATGGCAATGAATCCCAGAAATCCCATTTCCAAGAATATATAGTAAGTTTTTCATGTGGCCTCACATGCAACATGAAGACGATGGCAGTGAAATTGTTGGTTTATAGATCCCACGTAGTCATAAATACTATACCAAACCATAATTGTATTGTTTTCGTCTTGCGTCATAAATATTGGATGATGAGAGTGTTTGTCGCTTCTAATTTATCTGTTTTGTATAATTTTCTTTGCCTACCCTATTTTTGTTCTCTTTCTTGTTTTTTTTTTTATTGACATTTCTTTATTACAATACGGTGACTGTGGTACACGGTAAAGTTTATAAAACTTATGCTGTACTATAATAATTTGTTGCTATTTTGTATCATGCTAAACGAATAAATAAATAAATAAAATAAAACCTACTAATGCTTCCTTTTCTCTAGTTCGTATAATTGCACTCCAATGGGATTAACCCCAAATGGGATACACGTAATTAAATTGTGTTAATTATTTAGTTTAATGTTGTTTCAGTGATATCCAGTTATAAGGATCCATTTCCTGGATGGATCGACAACTTCAACGGTCCGACTGGAATATTAGTGGGCTGTGGGAAAGGTAAGAAGTCTACATTGTTTTGATAATTAAAAACTCTTTGAAAGAATGTTTTATAGCCTCTGTGATAAGTGGTAATGTGTTTGCACAACTACCACCTAGTAAATCTATTGACGAGGTTATATTAAAAACATGAGCTGTAAGATATTTTCATCAGAGACATATTATTTCTCGCTGTTGTCAGCTATAAAGTCATACATACAAAATTCTAGATTGAAACCCCATTTCGGGCTGATAAAGAATTATTAGGTCTTCGAAGTGATAACTTCTCTGAGGAGGGTAAACCGTTCCACTATGTAAAGCGTTACGATGCCAGTTTACCTGGCTTCTCCTTCTTTCGCATTCGATTAGTTTAAGTCATTATTTAAGTCACGAGTTGCGAACGCACCCGTTCTGGATTCGAAAATTTCTCTCTCTGGATATTGGAAGTGGAAGTGCCTATACCTCGTAAAATCGATATACCCATCCCTAAATTCTTTTCAGAGGTGTCGGATTATGAGATTGAGTGAATAGAGAGTGCATCTGTGTTTGCGTAAAAATTGTGTAGAGTACTACAATATGCCCTGCATCCTTTGATATAGGATAAGGTCCACAACATAATTTTTCTATGATATACATATAAATATTTCATTTATAGGAATACTCCGTACACTCTACTCGAGCCCAGACATGATCATGGATTACGTACCAGTTGACTTCACCATCAGATCCTGCATCGTAGCCTCGTGGATAAGAGGCACGAAAGTGTTAGTATTGGTTCTGAATATTTTCTATAATATCTTAAGATATATATTAATATTATAAATATGAAAGTAACTCTGCCTGTCTGTCGTTCTTTCACGACCAAACCTTTAAACCGGAGATGATGAAATTTGGTATGAAGCAAGCTTGAACTCCAAGAAAGAACATTTTGCCTAACACATGACAACCGACATCCTAAACGCGATCGAAGCTGCGAGCGACTACTAGTTACGTAGTACGGTGCAACATATTGCCTTCTCTGTCTAGTAAATATTTTTAAATTACACGCAAATATTTCATTTAAAAAATAATACGTCTTCAAAACGACGTAAGTTAATTAATGCTTAAATATAATAAAGTAAATAAGCCTTTGTATTTCACGCTATTTGTAATGAGGAATAATTCATTAGAATGATTGAGAGTTATCAATTAATCATCCACAATCATAGTCATAATTGCATTCAATAACACCAAATAATAATAAAAAATATTGACGTATGGTATTCACTAAATCAATTTAACATATTTTCTATTTGATATTGTAATAATTTAGTAAAAGAAAATCAGTAACTTTACGTCACAACCTCTGAAATGAGGATAGAGGATGATGATGATGACCAGAGATGATCAGTAGTCTGAAATCCGTGATTTTTCCAATCATACTTGGAACAGTTTTTACAGTGATACCTGCCCACTGTTTCCAGGCGTTACAACAACAACAACAGTCTGTAAATTCCCACTGCTGGGCTAAAGGCCTCCTCTCCCTTTAAGGAGAAGGTTTGGAACATATTCCACCACGCTGTTCCAATGCGGGTTGGTGGAATACACATGTGGCAGAATTTCTATGAAATTTGTCACATGCAGGTTTCCTCACGATGTTTTCCTTCACCGCTGAGCACGAGATGAATTATAAAGACAAATTAAGCACATGAATCAGCGGTGCTTGCCTGGGTTTGAACCCACAATCATCGTTATTGCCTCAAATATAACGACATATATTTTCCTTTGTATTTCAGGGTTGAACCCACAGACGATATACCAATATACAACAGCTGTGCTGGAAAACTGAAGAACATAACTTTGCAGGAGCTCGTCGATATTGGAAAAGAGATTGTGGAGGCTGTACCGCTTGACAATATGATATGGACCTACCACGTGACCGTTACTAAGTCATTATTTATGTTTAATGTTTATGTAAGTACCGAGGTTATATGTTAGATAGGACATGAGATAGGGTTAATCTATTACAGTTATTTAATTGGTGGTGTTTGATATTTGAATATTATCTACGAATGTCTTGTTCACGAGACTGAATTTTGCGGGTAGATGTTGATGTTGTTACAAGTGGCGAAATCGGAGTAGGGGTGAAAGTGACAATGGTAGAGGTGACCAGTGTTTATGCAACACAAGAACGAGAAAGGAGGTAGTCCGATATGGACACTTCTAATATTATCAACATCTACCCGCAAACATCAGTGAACAAGACATTCGTAGATAATGTCGAATTATCGAACTCCATCACTAAAAATAATAATAAGTAATAATAAAAATAACCATGTTAATTTAAAAACTTATACAGGTTCCTCTGTTCAAAATTTCATCAAAATCATTAAGCTATCAAAAGTAATGGAAGTATATAGCAGCCTGTAAATATCCAATTGTTGGGCTAAGATCTTTTCTTCTGTTTTTGGACAATTGGAGTACATTCTACGAGATGTTCTTATGCATGTACACACATGTATTGTTTCATGCATGTGATACACATGTTGCAAGTTTCCATACGAAACATACATGTGTCCTTACGATGTTTTCGTTCCCCATCAAGTACCGGACGGGAAAAATATGTTCGAGAAAAGTCTTGTGTGTTTCTTCAACTTTTTGAATTTCGACCAATAGGCAAACAGTTTCTCAGTTAATGTAAACAAGCTTTTTTCGACCGATGCATCGGTATGTGTTAATAAACACATCGCGATGTGTTAATGCTTTTAACGTACAGTTCTTGATTAATATACTTTTATTTATACTATGTCAAAGAACCAAAGTCATCGACATAGCCCACCGGATGAGTAAGCTAAAGTGGCAGTGGGCTAGCCATTTTTGTCGTAGAATCGATAACCGTTGGTGAAAACGTGGTATAGAGTGGAGACCGCGTCTCGGCAAACGTAGTGTAGGACGTCCTCAGGCACGGTGGAGTGACGATATACGCAAGGCGGCAGGCAGGAGTTGGATGCGCGTAGCCGGAGAAAGACCGCTGTGGCGTGCACTTGGAGAGACCTATGTCCAGCAGTGGACCAAAAGGCTGATGATGATGTTGATACTACAACACTATTGCACCAAATTATTTATATCCACTAAAGTTCACTTCCAAAATTCTGATAGTAACTTTTCTGAAATTCGAAACACTATTTATTCGTGAATTCTCAATTCTTGCTTCTTATTCTTTAAAAATTATGACCAATGCCCAAGTTGTTTCCTTGTTATGTGTTTATTGAGATTGGAATACTTTACAAACAATTATTATGATGTGTATGTTATAGGATTTGTTTCTTTTCAGGCTATGATTTTGCACACGATACCGGCTATATTTGTTGATTTCTTACTAACGATATTCGGAAAGAAGCCTATGTAAGTTCATATCATATAAAATACTAGCATAATATAAATGTAAATATATATTTTTTAACTTGACTGATGAGCAAATGGTAAAAGTCACACCCATAGACATTCTGTAAGTTGACGGCTTAAAAGGGTTGCTTACAACAAATAACAACAACG
The DNA here is from genome assembly GCF_905220365.1 of Vanessa cardui. Classification (NCBI taxonomy): domain Eukaryota; kingdom Metazoa; phylum Arthropoda; class Insecta; order Lepidoptera; family Nymphalidae; genus Vanessa; species Vanessa cardui. Next base: position 3,303,430 of record NC_061151.1, read on the forward strand.
GCCTGTAAATTCCCACTGCTGGGCTAAAGGCCTTCTCTCCCTTTGAGGAGAAGGTTTGGAATATATTCCACCACGCTGTTCCAATGCGGGTTGGCGGAATACACATGTAGCGGAATTTCTATGAAATTTGTCACATGCAGGTTTCCTCACGATGTTTTCCTTCAACGCTGAGCACGAGTTGAATTATAAAGACAAATTAAGCACATGAATCAGCGGTGTTTTCCTGGGTTTGAACCTGCAATCATCGGTTAAGATGCACGCGTTCTAACCACTGGGCCATCTCGACTCTCAAAAGATTTCCCTTCAAAACTTATAAATCTTTCGTCTTTTACTAAAAGGGTTGCTTAATATTTATCAATTATGGGAACTAAAAATGTGTATTGTTCCGGTAGTTACAATAATCTCTTTAATGAAAAACTTAAATGCTCTGACTTGGATTTCGAAATCAATAAATTTGATATTGTGACATGACGATTCAAATGTGCTTTTATAAACCTAAAGAACGAAAGATAGATATAGATAGATAGAACAAAATTTTGTCATAAGAGATTTAATATATATTCGTTCGTTTATTTCAGGTTGTTAAAGATCCAACGACGAGTTTACGTATCAAACCTCGCTCTCCAGTACTTTTTGATTCAGCAATGGACTTTCAGCAACAAAAACTTAATAAATCTCCGTTCGAAGATCAAACAAGAGGACCATGACGACTTCTACTATGAAATCGAAAACATTGACAAATATGAATTCTTTAAGCAAAGTTGTGCGACTGGCAGGAAATATTTATTAAAAGAAAAAGATGAGAATCTACCTAAGGCGAGGATACATCATCAAAGGTAAATTGAGTACCCACGTTTATTTCAGGTTGCTAAATATCCAATGACGCGTTTACTTAGAGAACTTCGCTTTCATGTACTTTATAATTCAGCAATGGAATGCAACACACCCAATAATTTGGTCATTTTACTATTAGATTTATTGGTGTCATTAAATTTTACTTATCTATAAATTTTTAAATGTTGGCAAAAATTGCGAATATTTTTATTGAGGTCAATTAAATGCAGAAAATATGAATATTGGAGCAGCTGAGTAAAATCGCCAAACCATCTCCTCAAGAGGAGATTGTTAGCCAAGTCTCATAAAGCAACTATCTGAGTAATAATTCTGGTAAACTACCTTTCTTGTGTTCCGCTGAAGATGAAAAAGTCCATCTAAATAGAAGGACATAACACCTTAGCTTCCAAGATTAGTGGCGCATTGGCGATGTAAGGAATGCTTAATGTTTCTTACGACCCTAATGAGATAATTACTATCAGATGGCCCGTGAACCCAAAAGGAGTAATTCTATCTGACAGTCAATTAAATAATTAATGAAGAGTTTGGTCAATTAGTAAATAGGTTTCAAGTAAATTCATTACATTACATTTCCGAGATGGCCCAGTGGTTAGAACGCGTGCATCTTAACCGATGATTGCGGGTTCAAACCCAGGCAAGCACCGCTGATTCATGTGCTTAATTTGTCTTTATAATTCATCTCGTGCTCAGCGGTGAAGGAAAACATCGTGAGGAAACCTGCATGTGACAAATTTCATAGAAATTCTGCCACATGTGTATTCCACCAACCCGCATTGGAACAGCGTGGTGGAATATGTTCCAAACCTTCTCCTTAAAGGGAGAGGAGGCCTTTAGCCCAGCAGTGGGAATTTACAGGCTGTTGTTGTTTTGTTGTTTTATGTTGTTTTCAAGTAAAATAGTTGGTATATCAAAGGGTTTTGTGTTAATTGTGTCTTATTTCCAGGGTCCAGTTTTTGGATAAGCTACTGAAATGCGTTTTCTACGGTTTGCTATTTTGGTGGATAATCAATACGAATTTCATTAAGAACCTGTTCACGTCATAGTATTGTATGTTACAATTATTTTTATGTTTTCTCTTATTTTAATATATTTGATAAACAAAAATACGTCTTTTATTTCAAAATTATTTAAAAACGCAATGAGTAGAGATGGAACAGTGGTTAGAACGCGTGCTTCTTAAACGATGATTGCGGGTTCAAACAGGCAAGCACCGCTCAATTTTATTTTATTTAAAATACTTTATTGACCAACATCAAAAGTTGAAACAATAGGCGGACTTAATACCTGAAGGCATTCTCTGCCAGTCAACCTTTAGGCCAAACAGAAAATCATGAAGGCGGTAACAATAAATTTTACAATAAATACGATAACAATAATAATGAAACAAAAACATAGGTAAAATATTATATATATGCCTGATAATACACATTTAATAATTTTCATGATCCTAATTTGTATTTATAATTCATCTCGTGCTCGGTATTTCATAGAAATTCTGCCACATGTGTATTCCACCGACACGCATTGGAACAGCGTGGGGGAATATGTTCCAAACCTCCTCAAACAGGAAGAGGAGGCCTTAGCCCAGCAGTGGGAAATTTACAGGTTGTTGTTGTTGTTTAAAAAAAGCAATAACTTTCAAGTGGACTGGTAATATTTTTGACTAACTCGTCAGTTTTAAATGTTGCAAGAGAGTAATTACTGAGTTTCTTGTCGGTTCTTCTCGGTAAAATATACTTTCTGAAAAGATGGCGACTTCGCTTAAGATAGTTGTCAAATGACGTTTCAAAAATACTTGTAAAAGCCTACTTGAATTATATATATTATGATTTTGATTTTAGTGGAGGCAATAACGTGAGGTGTTATACTTTTATTAAAGGTTTTTGCACAACTGTTCCAAGGTCCAAATCTTGCATAAAAATTCTAAGGATTTATTATTTATGTATGTAAATATTGGTAGAACATTAAATAAAAAATATAATGTAATAATCTGTTATGTACAAAATCGTGAATATGTTTCGTGTATAATTTTCCTCTTCATTATTTTTTGTCGTTTTCAATTAAAACATCCTAATATTATTTTTATATTACGTTACATATTTTTTTAAAGCATTACAAATGATTATATCATTAATATATGTTTTTGTTCATGTAGTTTAAAAATATTCTACTGTTTTTTGGTGCTTGCGTGCATAACTTTAAATAAATCATATGTTTTACTAGTTTTCGTCTGCGGTTTCTCTCGCCTTTAAGGGGTTGGGTATTATTCACACAATATGTCGTAGATTACGAATAATTATTAACTCAGATGATTTTGTTGTATCTGTGAGGTGTGAACGCCATGACATAAAGAGTCACGTGATCTGAAACGTTTGAAGGGACAACTGTCGCATTCTATTAATTCTTTTCGAGAGCGACGAGTCGGAATCTAAATATTACTAGAAGGAGGTATACAGTTCGGGTCTTCCAAACAGGACTGTTGGTTCACGCAACTGTGATAATTACTGTTAAAATGATATATCTATTTTATAATTTATAGGTAGGTATTTGACCTTTGTTTTGTACCTATATGATTAGTTCGTCAAGTAATTAATTAGGAATTTCTTCGTTCATATCCATATGTGTGTATAGTCATTATTAGTAAGGATTTACTGACAAATTATGTTAGGTAAAAAGTGATATTAATAATCTCGCCAATTCTTTTCGCTATAGATTCAGAACTTGTTCAAGGGTACTTGTATCTATTAAATAGTATGATTTTAGTTGATTTCAAAACTTGCATTGTCACACACACTGGCCATTGGTTTGTTTGTTAGCAAAAAACTTATAAACAAAAACAATGAAGAATGAATATATGACTCCTACATTAAATATTAATAGGTCATTTAACATATATCTGAAACTTTTACGTTACGGCCAGGATTCGAATCTGGAACCTCGGAGTTTCGTAGTCATGAAAACTGATGTATATAATCCTCGACCTCAGAGGTCATCAAAATCAATTTCAAGAATATTATTCATACATATTTATAATCAAAAAAAGATCCATAAGAGACCTAGGCTAATCACCTTTGTCAAACAATGCTTGCGAAAAAAAGGTTCACTCATGATATGATTGATTTACGAGGAATCAGGTTCAAAACAATAAAATGTATTTAGTTTTTCTGCTTTAAAATCCTAATGTTAGTGGAACACTCATATACAACTGATCTGATCTGATACTGATCCTGTCAAAATTGCCGTGAAGTAAAGATTGCTTTTGGTCATTGGGGTATGGGGACCACTAACCATCAGACCATTGGTAAAAAAGGCGTATTAATCCATACAAGATTTTGTAGATGATAAAAAGGCGTGGAATTAATACCTGTTGACTTCCAGGCAGGATATATTAATTTAAATAATTGTATTAACTAGCATGACTGTATTTTTTTAAATGTTGAAAAAGAGTAACTACTGAGTTTCTTGCCGATTCTTCTCGGTAGAATCTACTTCCCGACCCGGTGGTAGCTTTACTTAATTGTTAAATGACGATTCAAAAGTGCTTGTAAAAGCCCACTTGAACAAAGTTTATTTTGATTTTTTGATTTGACTGACCGTTTATCATAAAAATAAAACAAGCAAAGTGACGTTTATCAATATATTCTCATAATACAGTAAGTAAGTAAACCGACTACGTAAAAGAGAGTACAAATGATTAATTTCAAAAATTATTTATTATAAAATTATACAAATAATAATCTTATATCACAACATGAGTTGAGCTCCTCCTTATTATTATTATAATATAATAATTAACACTTACATCAAGAAACAAAAACACCTTTCCAAAAAACTATTTAAATCTTCATATGGCTAATACTCATTTACGTATAATCTATAAATCTCGATTCTCTTTTAAGGTAATAATTATAATTCGTAAGGTAAGTTTTTGAACTACGTTCAATTCGGGTAAGTTTCAAATAAATATTTGAAAAGGTGTTTCGTTTCGAAACCATATCACATTACAGTTTGTGGAACATTGGAGTTGTAAAAAATTATTTATTGTTTAAATTACATCTAACACAAAAAAGCGTAAATTTTTTGAGCATTTTCCGACGTAACTTACCATACTGAATATGTTTTAAAACTATTTATATAATAATTGCACTTAATTATGACTTACAGTTAACCATTAAAACTAGAATAAGATATAATTGGAGTTGTTTTTTAATTTCGAATTGTAAACAGTTTACTTTTCAAGTAGAACAGTTTTCAAACGTTTATGTTTTAAACAGAAAAATCAAAAGTTTACCAAAACAAATATGTGACACATAATATATTTCCAAAATAATCGAAAATCTTTTACAACTGTCATCGATTTAAAAATCGTTGATTAATTTAAACTTATCTTAACGTCAAATTTTAAAAATGTATTATTTATGAATCGATTCGATCATCAATATATAATTAAATCTAAACAGTTATAATATATAAAATCGCTGGTTTGTATATTGCATTAAAAGAACCTTAATTAGAGGAATAAATAATATGAAGTAATCTCAGCAAAACACTCTCAGTACGAGGCTGTTTCCACTGTCGGGAGGACTCCTTCTAACATAGGAAATAACTTAAACATTAATCATATCAGGAGGCAGACTTGATGAAGGCGTTCAAAAACTTAACGTTTTCATTAAATTTCAAGTCATTATCCGATTCGAGGCAAGACGTTTTATCATTAAAATAATCCTTGGCACTTAAACCAGTCTAAACAGTTACTGATTTCAATGAGTTCGTTGAACCACGAAGGTAAGTTTTACCTTTCAATTTATGTGTATGTATAATTCGTTTTTATTGTTCTTGTGTTTAATTCTGTTTTCGTATGATTCGTCGAATTCGCTTCCATCATCAATGACTTCGAGGTACTTGGAATCGTCATCGCTGTCTGACTGTCTGATCTCTCGGTATTTGTCGTATTCTTTGTCACTTTCGCCAGAATCGCTTTTGTAAGCTTCATTGTTCCCCTCCTGTGATTCCTGCGGAGGTATCAACGAGTTCTTCCTATCGTTACGGACATGAGTCAGATCGTCAAACATACCTCTGACGTTTTCAACGGAATCATAAACTCGATCGCTTAGTTTGTGACCGAATTCTTTGAGTCTATCGCTTTGGCTCTTCATAAACGTGGGTCTTGCTTCTTCGAACTTCTGATCTGAATCCGTATCTGACAGTGGTATGTCACATGGAACGTATATGCTATCTCTCTCGTTCACTTTGCCTTTGGATTTTTTGTCTCTGTTCATCCAAATGTTTCTACGAATGTTTATGTTGCTGTGTTTCTTTTCGCCGAACGATTTGAACATTATTTCGAATGTCAGGATGTATGTCGTTACGAGGATCAGTATTGTGCCAGCGATGAAGCTGAGGTACATTATGACTTGTTCTACGAGTGGAAATATATTCAGGTAGAATTTGAATTTCTGTTCCATTGAAGACGGTAGGGAAGACATTGTCTGTAAAAGTAATGGTATTTATTTATAACGAATCTAATCATAATTATTTAAAATTAGAAACAACTTCAGTAACTTTCTATAAAAAATTGGCATTGGCATAACTTTATCAAGTTCTACTAATACAATATACGAAAGATCATGAATTAAGATACTTACAATATCAAACCACAGTAAAGGAAGATGCATGTTGGCAAATCTGGCTGAATTTTCAATAAGAGATATATCACCGAGCGCCATATTGATTTGGAATTTAGAAGTGATATCCAAAGGTAAACCGGAGTCGGGCTGAATCCAGAATCTGAAAGAGAATATTTTTTTAAATAACGAAATAAACGAAAATAATTATAAAGTACTAATTGTCGCCTGCGGCTAAGGGGTTTGTAATGTGTTAGGCAAATGAGCTTTCAAAGATGTCCTTCCTTGAAGTACAATTTTGCTTTGCAAATTTCATCAAATTCAGTTCATTGATTTGGTCGTCAAAGAGCGACAGACAGACAAACACTTTCACATATATAATATTAGTATAGATTCAAATACACGTATATTTAGTTGAAACAAAAGCAAACAGAATGAAAAATAAAATAAGAACCTGACATTTGGTAGATGAATAAAATTTTAGTTTTATGATAGTAGTAAGGTAAGTTGACGGACAAATTAGCCATCTGATAGCAAGTGGTCATTACCGTCCATAGACATTTGTGTTATAAGAAATATTATCCTTATATCACTAATACGCCAACAAACTTAGGACTTAGGGTCTAAATATATCTCTTGTGCCTGTTACAGTTACACTGGCTCACTGACTTTTCAAAGACAACAATAATAACTCTTGCTGCTTGGTGGTAGAATATGTGATGGGTGGGTGGTACCACAAAGTAAACAACAAGGATAGTAATTTAAAAAGTACAGCAACTCTAAAGATTGCAAAAATTACCTCGTCTCATGTAATTCCTTATTAGGAGTCAACCCCTCCACTTTGCTGAAAAGGATATCTTCACCCTTATAGAAGTGGGGGTAGGATAGCGCGATCGGGAATCCGTAATAGCAATCGGTGACGTCGATCAGCCCTTCTGGGAGGCATTTACCTAAAAAGTAGTTTTACATATTTAGTGACAGTTCAAAGATCTTGAAGAATTGTATGTAATTTTACAACATGTTTTACAAGCATTAACATTTGAGTAATGTCAGTTATACAGCCAGGGTTAAAATTTAGGGGTAGACTTTATAGGTACCCCCTACGGATGCAGTTTGTTGGAGCGTGAAATTACACCCTCCCTTTAAGAACTAGACGCAAAAACGGAATTATTCAAATTGGGTAATTTCTTGGACAAGCGCGTTTTAGCATATAAAATCTTTATAATGCAAATTTAGACTTTGTCAAGGTTTGACTCAATTCGAGACAAAATTTTTAATTCCTGACTATAATAATTTAATAGGGCAGGTAAACTGATGAGTTTGGAAATAGTTCAAACCCCCCCTAAAGCTTTAAACACAGACACTTCTGAAATTCCAGAGGAACCCTTCTTGAATTTAAACTTACCATGTCTACAGAAGCACTTGTTCTCTTCAATATTTTTACCATTATCCAGCATGTGTTCTGGAAACACGTACTTGTATGCCTTAAAGCCGTGCTTCGTTCCTTCTTCAGCTGGAATCTAAAAATTGGAAACTCATATTACTTTCTTGTTTTTATTAGCTTGACCTGTAATATACTAGCCGAGGTGGCCCAGTGGTTAGAACGTGTGAATTTTAACCGGTGATTCAGGATCAAATCCACGCAAGCACCACTGAATTTTCATGAGCTTTATTTGTGTTTATAATTCATCTCGTGCTCATGAAGGAAAACATCGTGAAGAATCCTTCATATGTCACATGTGTCCACCAACCCGTATTGGAGCAGCGTGGTGGAAATTATGGAGGCTCATGGAGGTCTTAGTCCAGCAGTGGGCTTTATTGTGGCTTTACTGTACTGTAGTGTGAAAGGTGATTAAGATGATTTTTAAGAAAAAATAATAAATTACCAAAGGCGCCGACCGACAGAGACTCTTCCTATAGAACAATATAGACTCGTTCCTGCCAACAGCTCCCTTGAACTTGGTACCATCAGACGCGTACTGGACATTGGAACAATGTTTGCCATCCCATTGGGGGAGGTCCGTGGAACCTCTGTAGGTATCGATCAGACCAGACAGCGAGATATCATTCTCACCAGTGAAAATAGTCTCATAGTCTCCATCGAAGTCGTACATCTGAAATAATTGGGATATTCATTTTTAAGGCTAAAAAGATATTCTACATGTGGGCTATTGAGGATATCATGAACAGTCAGAGTAAGAAAACCTTCGTCTGTTTTCAGATTCATTCCTTGATCAAGTCCTAAACTCTTAGTACGTTTTGAATCTAAACGTCAAATCATTGCGACGCAATATGTCATTCTCGATCGCTAAAGCAGATTATCGCTCGTACTGAGCACACGAAAATAGATCTTAAGGTGACGAACCTTTTCTTACCCCGACTGCATTTTTTATAAAATCTCTTAAAGTATATTCCACTATTCATCATCATTATTCGCTAGTCTTTCTTTCATTTGGACAAAAAGTATTGGGCAAATCTGAGGTCAATCTATCTTGGGATTATATTGGTTAATTTGTCAATTATACTGAACAGAATTTGAAATAACATTTAATTGTTAAGCTTCAAATTTAAAAATGGAACTATGTCATGACTTTAAAATAAAACCTCATTTTGAAAAAATAGCAAAATAACATCTCACAAAATTGCTATAGATAAACTTACCCGATCGATCAATCCCAATTTGTCGAAGTAAATCCATCCCGGCAAGAAGGTGTTGCCGAGGCTCATCAGCTCAGACTTGTAGCCCATCATGAACTCCTTGGCTGTCATCTTGGCTAGCGGCTGGCTGTTCGTCATGCGGATGAGGTTGTTCAGACCAAAACGCGTCATGAAGTTCTGCTGGGAGACCACGTTCGCGATGGACTGGAAAGAGAACTTTTGTTAGCACTTTATAACAAACTGGCAGCCATGCAGGCAAAAAAAGTAGCCTATGTCCCTTCTTGGAGTTCAAATTTGCTGCATACCAAATTTCATCAAATTCGATTCAGCGGTTTTGTCGTGAAAGAGCGACAGACAGACAGAGTTACTTCCACTTAATTGGCTTTCCTGCCTATTGGGTAAGAGATTTGGGGAAAGCGTTCCTAATACTTTTGTGTTAAATTAAAAAAGGAACGCATAATTGGAGTCAAATATGATATAATTAGTGAATTTATGGGCACCAATGGGGGTATTTTATTTTTTTAATCTGGTATTGTTTTTAATTTAACAATTGTAAGTACGAGTTCTAAATCGAATAAAGGAATTTAAATTTGAATTTCGAACAGTGAATGTGTTCGAATAATTGAATAACGTACGGCTTTTACGACTCGATTTACAGATCAGAAAGTTGATTTGATTTCATTGATAATGAGTACATTTATTTTGAAATAAATGCACCCATAATGTATGATAATGGATATGCATTTAGTCATTTTGAAATACATATTAAAGTCTCAAATTACGAAGGAAACGGCCATTGAAATGTTGACATACTCATACGCGTATCGGTGTTTCAAAATAAGTGCAGCGTGCGTAGAATATTGCAATTTTTGTTTGACAGTACTTATGTTAACTCCGGAGTTTTGTTTATTGTACCACACTTACTTACACGTACTTAGATGTAGCATCGGCAAATTCAATAAAACCGATTACTGCCGATTTAGCAATTATATAGCTACCTATCGCGCCATTCCACGCTATTCGTCGCTATAGATTCTAGCGTCAGTTCAACCCAAGAAAGCAAATCGACGCGTCAAATTGACGAATATATTAGATCATGTGATATTACAAGTTATTACGTTTGTGTAAAGATCATATTCACATGAAAAATAAATATTGATGATTTGGGATAGCGCACTTAATTGGGATGTGATCGGTTTTACCAATTTTGCCGATGCTACATCTAAGTTGTGTCGTACTATACTATAGCTGTATTCGTATTAACTGTCAACGCACTGCTCAAAGAGATTGAAATACTGTTTTTTATGCCAGCTTTTTTTAAGTCAAAAGTATTTATTTCTAAACCAGGGGATTATACAGATATTTAATAAAATCGACTTTGACTGGGCTTATGCGATAGGTGTAAACTTCCGCTGTAAAATTAAAAAATGAACCGCAATTTAACTGATATTGTGTATATAATAGGGTATGATCAATCATACCCTATTATATACTCGGGGTTTGGGTTTGGAAGATTTGGAAACATTTACTTAAGATACGATATTTGTAATTTTTGATGAAAACTCTTTTATTAAATATATGTACGTAAACTATAGACGAATTCTAGTAAGCTTCTAAGTACCTTTTGAACCCAACTTAACCCTAATATGTTATAAGCATTACAAGACCTAACATTTAAGTATGGAGTTGCAAAATAACATTGCCCAAGATTTACTTGACGCAAAACACTCAATACAAAGTAAATGTTAATTTAAACACTAAATTAATTCTGTTGGTGTCTGACAATATTTCGAAATTGATGTATTATTATATTTATTATAAATGACGACGTTTTTCAGACAAATTAATCAATCTAAGGCACTTGGCCAAGCAATAAAATTCCGCAGACATTTTTAACTTTGCCGTTTCGTAAATTCAAATCGTTTGTAAAAAATATATTGGTAGAAAAAGCAAATTATTCGATATAAGATTTTATAGATGATAAAAAAGCGTGGAGTTAATATTGACTTCCAAGCAGGATATACTAATTTAAATAATTGTATTTAACTAAATGACTTTGTATTTTTAAAATGTTGAAAAAGAGTAACTACTGATTTTCTTGCCGGTTCTTCTCGGTAGAATATACTTTTCGAACCGGTGGTAGCTTCACTTAATTGTAAAATGACGATTTAAAAGTGCTTGTGAAAGCCTACTTGAATAAAGTTTATTTTGATTTGATTTGATTTGATTCAATCTCTCTATTTCACGGCAATTTTGACAGGATCGGTAAGAACTTAGGGGTCATTCATTTATTATGTATGACTGTTTGGGGGGAAGGGGATTGACTATGTCTTGTATTCTTACAAGTGGGTGGGAAGGAGTTTCCACAGTTCTTACGTAAAATCAAAAAACAGGGCAATGTTAAAATTATTCGAAAATGCCCGGGACATCGCGCAACTGCCGAGCATAGCTCGGATGCGCTTAAGAACCTTTGAAATTACAAATAAACATTTCAAAATGTTAATATTTTTTACCTGATGGTAAGTGGTACAATGACGCTGTAGGAAATATTAACTATTCCTTACATCGTAAATGTGCCACCAACCTCGGGAACTAAGATGTTATGTCCCTTGTACCCGTAGTTACACTGGCTCACTCACCCTTCAAACCGGAACACAACAATACTGCGTACTGTTGTTTAGCGTTAACTGTTGTTTTGATAATGAGAAATAATTTGTTTTTTGTCTTATTTTAATTTTACACCCAAATGGGCCTTACCACCGAGTGTAAATCCAGATTTTATTACACTGACCCACCGTACACAACAATGGAAAGTACTGATAGGATGATAATAAGTATTGGTGGAATACAGTGAACCATTGTTTATATTTAGCACGAAATCTATTTTAAAACTGTTCGATTACGAAGGGAAACGCAATAAGAATCGTGTCTAAGTATTCATTACAAGCAATTTCCTTGAAATAAGGTAATCATCCTAGAATTACTGCAATAAAACCTAGAAATTTCTACTAGTCCTATCTAAAAATAACCATATAGTGACTTTGGTGATTCCATCGATTTATATATATTGTTCCAAGAACCGAGATGGCCCAGTGGTTAGTACGCGTGCATCTTAACCGATGATTCCGGGTTCAAACCCAGGCAAGCACCACTGAATATTCATGTGTATGATTTATAATTCATCTCGTGCTCGGCAGTGAAGGAAAATATCGTGAGGAAACCTGCATGTGTCTTATTTCATAGACATTCTGCTACATGTGTACTCCACCAACCCGCATGGAACAGCGTGGTGGAATATGTTCTAAACCTTCTCCTTAAAGGGAGAGGTGGCCTCAACTATTAACACAGTTTATAAAAAATGTTTGAAATGTGATCATATAAAACCGACATCACAATCGATAACACAACTTATGAATGAACTGATGAATGAATGATTTCATATAGTATAAATATAAAAAAAAAAAAAAATTATATATTTCAGATATGTTTACATTAAGGCCGTAATTTTTGTAGATAACAAATTAGTTGCACCTGCTTCTTTATAAAACGCAAACTTCCAATCCCCCATTTCACTCCCTTAGGGATGGAATATAGCAGATTTCCACGCCCTAAAAGGAACCTACCTTTCAAGTTTGTAGGTCTTGTAGTTTCTGAGATTTCATGATTTATCAATAAGTAGTATTTCGCTTCAAAATATACTGATAAAAAATAATAGTAGTTAATATAAATCATGGTAGTAAGAAAACTGTCATATCATAGTTTAATCGCAAATTGTTATATTAAAAAAATTGTTGTCATTTACCGGTTCTGACAGATAAAAACGAACTCGCTTCGATATATGAATAAAGATTTTTTTTACTAATAGCTTGTCGATTCAAATTCCATGAGATATTTAAATAAGGCCAATTAAATTATCGATATTTTGATTTCGAATTTTTCGTAGTAATATTTCTTTCGACGCGTGATCATCCATAAATATATATTAAATTATTAACCAGTGTTAGACTTATATTTTCATTAAAAATATATAATCTGTGTATTTTGATAATATATATATATCTGTGTTTTTATGCATCTGTCATTTTGACTGACATCGCGAAAGCGCGGGAAAATAAGATATGTCAAAAATGGCGCGCAGTGACGGCGGTGTGTGCACAGGGATTTGATATTTAAATATATTATCTGTTTAATATAATTTGTAAATAGACTTTACATATTTTTTATGCCATTGGATAGCGGACGAGCATATGGGCCACCTGATGGTAAGTGGTCACCACCGCCCATAGATAATGGCGCTGTAAAAAATATTAACCATTCCTTTCATCGCCAATGCGCCACCAACCTTGGGAACTAAGATGCTATGTCCCTTGTGCCTGTAGTTACACTGGCTCGCTCACCCTTCAAACCGGAACACAACAATACCAAGTACTGTTATTTGGCGGTAGAATATCTGACGAGTGGGTGGTACCTTTTTTTTTTTTTTTTTTTTTTTTTCGCTGGAAAAACGCTTTACGCGCTTCCCCCACGTGATGGAAGTGGGGGGGTGTGTGGGACTCCCCAGTTTCCTGGACGCCGAGTGCACCCAGGACCACCGGGTTTACCCACTAAAAAACCAGCGGTACCCTCTCCGTCTTTCGGCGGGCGCCACGGGATCGCTTACGCATGCTACCGTGACGCCCTGACGGTCGACCCGCCTGTGCTGGCCTCCAACACCTAGAGGGGATTCTCGGGGTACTGAGACCCCCCCTTTTCCCTGCGGCGCCTATTGAGGCGGGGAGAGAAGGTGCGCGTAGCGCCTTTTCCTCCTCCCCGGTCGTCTACGGCGGAGCGGGTCTGTTGCGGCATTCTCCCGCTCCCGCTCCGCGGCTTCCTTCTGCGACATTACGTTTTCGCAGAAGGAGCGCATCTCCGACCAACACGTCTCACTGCTAAGCATTTCGTTAATGATGCTCGACAGCGAGAGGTCTCCGCCCATAGACGCCGCCAAGGAGTGCCTCTGGGGACCCCACGCGGCACACTCACTCAGGGTGTGGTGCGCCGTGTCGATTGGCGCACCACACTCGTGGCAGGATGGTGACGCCTCCCGCCGTGCTATTCCGTGCAGGTACTTACCGAAGCATCCGTGCCCGGTAAGTACCTGCGTCATCCTGAAGGTGAGCGTGCCCTTATTCCTCGCGACCCAGCGACTCAAGTGGGGACGGATCGCCTCCACTGTCGCCAGGCCCGCCGTGGGTGACCCCAGATCCTCCTGCCATCGGGCGATCAGGGCTTGCTGGGCTAGAGCCCTGATCCGCCCGACCTCCGCCAACCCTGGACGGTCGCCGCGGTTCCTTGCCTCGACCCGGAACCGGTACACCTCCGCGAGCACCTCCGCCTGGAGCTCCCAGGGCGGATCGCCCGCGAGAAGTGTCGCCGCAGTCCACGACACCGTACGGTACCCTCTGATGCCTCTCACCGCAATGACCCTCTGCGGCTTCCGCAGCAGGGCCCGATTGTCAGCGGTGAGGGCGTCGACCCAGATCGGGGCACCGTACAGCGCCATCGACCTCACTACGCCGGCGTACAGACGCCGGCACAGCGATCCCGGCCCCCCCACATTCGGAAGGAGGCGGCCAAGAGCGGCGGCGGCGTTGATGAGCCTCGGGCCGAGATGCACAAAATGCTGCCCGAAGCTCCATCGACCGTCCAGGATGAGGCCCAGATACTTCATCTGGGCCTGCACCTTGATCACCGTCCCCCGGACGGTGATACTCGCCCCTCGTGGGGGTCCCCTCCGTGGACCGTGGAATAGGAGAGCCTCCGTTTTGGTTATGGAGACCCTCAGGCCCAGCATTCCCATACGGTCCACGGTGAGAGCCGTTCCGACCTCGGCGAGGCGAGCCGCCTCCCGAAAGTCCCGGCCCGTCGCCGTGACGAGGGTGTCGTCGGCGTAGCACAACACCCCCATCCCGGGAAGGACTGGAGCTCGCAGGAGCCAATCGAAACCGACGTTCCACAGGATTGGGCCGAGAACCGACCCCTGTGGAACGCCGCAGCCCACCCGACGCCGGACCAACCTCCCGTCGACCCCCGCCCAGAGGACCTCCCTGTCCTGGAGGTACGCCTCCAGCAGCCTCCTCAGATAGGTTGGCACTCCATGGTATCGGAGTGCCTCCCGTATCGTCTCGAAAGGGAGACTGTTGAAGGCATTCGCCACGTCAAGCGACACCGCCAGGACGACTTGCCCCTGGGCTACCGCTTCCGTCGTCCGAACCTTCAAGGCGTCCAGGGCGTCGACCGTCGACCGGCCCGCCCTGAACCCGAACTGAGCCTCTGAAAGGCCCGGACCGACCTCCTCGAGGTGCTGAACGAGACGGGCTGCGAGAATCTTCTCGAAGAGTTTGGCCGTCTCGTTCAGCAGCACTATTGGCCTGTATGCCGAAGGGGAATTCAGCGGCCGACCTTCCTTCGGCAACAGGACCAACTTTCCCTCCTTCCAAGGCTTCGGAAACTGTCCGCTGTACAGACATTCGTCGAACAGCTCCCGAAGCTCTGCGCCTAGGAATTCCAGGGCGTCGCACAGAACACGCCCTGGAACCCCGTCCGGACCCGGCGCCGTGTTCTTGGCCCTCAGGCGGCTGAGAGCCATCTCCATCTCCCGCTCCGTGATCAGTGGTGGAGCCACTGTGTCTTCGATCACGGAGTGGGGGGCCATCTGCGGAGGGACATGCTCGCCTGGATGGGGAAAGAGTTTCCCGACCAGGCGCAGGAGGAGTTCCGGCGACATCGTCTCGGTGACGGGGGCGCCTTGAGTGCGGAACCTCCCGCGTACGCCTCGGTACGGGCGCCCCCATGGGTCTCGATTAAGACCCGCCAGAAGCTCCTCCCTGGCCTTCTCCTTGGCCTTGCTTATCGCCAGCTGCAGCTCTTTTTTCAGCTGGCGATAAGCATCCAGCATTTGTCCCTCCAGATCCGTGTCGAGGCCGTTGCGCCTCCGACAACGGACGTAGGCCCTCCGCGCCCGGCAGCACGTCGCCCGTAGGTCGGCGATTTCGGGCGACCACCAATATACATGCCGGCGCGGAACCCTGCGCCGGGTCCGAGGCATTGCCGCATCACAGACCTCCCTGAGCGAACTGCGCATGCGGCCCGCCAGCTCCTCTGCGCTAGCGCCCTCCCTCCTTCCTGCGGAGCCCCACCGCTGCACGATGGCGGCCTCCTTGATCAGCTCTCGATCGACCTGGCCGAGAGACCACCTCGGCAGCGTGGTCGGCACCCTCTGGGTTTCCGCCGGCTTGCGAGAGGTGGAGATCTCGAATCGAATGTACCGATGATCCGATAGAGTCTCCACGTCCTCTTCCACTCTCCAATCGACCACTCTGCGTGCTACGACAGGGGTGGCGAATGAAACATCCACCATGGAACCCCCCTGATGGCGCACGCAGGTCTGAACCTGCCCCCTGTTGAGAAGGGACAGGTCGGAGAGCAGGGCCCACACCTGGACGGCCCTACCTCGCGGATTCGTGGCGGGGTTGCCCCAGGCACGCGACTTCGCGTTTAAGTCGCCGAGAACCACTATCGGTTTCGGCGACTGCCTGGCCACCGCAGCTCTGACTAAGCCGAGATAGGTCTCGAATTCAACCAGGCTACGGTTAGGGGAGAAGTACGTCCCGACGACGACGTACTCCCCCCACCCCACCACTACGTAGCCCGATCCCCTCTCGATGAGTGAGAGGGGGGGCCCCGTTCCGCTCCTCGTGAGGACCGCCACGGTGTCATCCGAGTCCCCCACCCAGTGAGGTAGAGGAGGGACGAAGTAAGGCTCGCAAGCCACCGCCAGGTCTACTTGCCACTCCGCCATGGACTGCAGCAGCAGGTCCTGCGCTCCGGCGGCGTGGTTTATATTCGCTTGGAGGAAGCTTAGTTGTCCGTGCATTTTTTGGTTCGTTGAGCTTCCTCCGAGGCCTGGCGGCTACATTCACTTGTGGCGGTTCTGGTTCCTTGAACCGCCTTTCCTTTCGTGTGGGGAGGGTTGCAGTCCCTTCCACCCATCGAGTGCCCTGAGGGCCTCCCAGCCTCTGCACAGACAGCGCAGCGGGCTGTTGCAGAACATGACGGTGCCAGGTGCCCTGCACCTCCACACCTGTAGCACAGCGAGCTCCTGTCAACTTTTGACGGGCAGAGGGCTCTTGTGTGCCCGAGACCAAAACACCGAAAGCAGCGAAGAGGTTGCTGTTCCAGAACCCTGACCCTAGCAGAGCTCCATCCCACTAGGAGCCTGCCATTGTTGGCCAGGGTCTTAGCCGCCACCGTCGGGCACCTCACGGTAGTCATGCCTACCCCCGCAGGACCTTTGGCGATAGTCCCGACCCGCACAGAGTCAACGGGGCAGTTACCAACCATGGCAATGGCTGCCGCCAGCTTAGCCTTAGTGACGGAGTCGTCCAGCCCCGTGATCCTCAACTCAGTCATCCTCAGGGGTAGAACGACGTTAGCCACTCCATCCAAGGCGACGCGGAGCTTATCCGCCAGTCGCCCAGCCTGTTCCTGGCTCTGCGACTTGGGCAACTCCAGGACCCTAGCACCGGTGGCAGCGCGGCGGATCTTCATACCTTCCCCTATGCCTAGCTGCAACAGGTCGACGCTTTGCTCGGCCTTCTCTAGCACCTGAGCGTACGTCACTCCCTTCTCCTCTGCCTCAGGCTGTAGAGAGATGATGACGGCAGCGGTGCGGGGCATGGATATTTTGCCCTTCTTCGGAGCTACCGCCGAGGTGGCTGTGGGTTTGCTCGCGACTGGTGGGGAAGACTTCTTATTTTTCCCTTTCCGGACAACCGTGGCCCAGCTTTCCTCCTGTCCCGTACGAGCCGGAGCTGAGGGGGCGGGCGTCCTAGCTGCCGGTGGTACCACTGCAGCTAGAGTTGTCCTATTAGTTTTGGCCTGCTTCTGCCTTTTGGGAGCTGAAGCCGTGGGTGGCATCAAGGGCCTCAGTGCGTCCAGCTCTTCGGTTTTAGCTGGTGGGCTGCTAACTCTAAGGGAAGGGAGTCTAGCGTCTAGCATCGCTCCGATCGAGATCGTGATGAACTCTTTCAGTTCATCGATCATTGCAACGCTAGATGGCGTGGCCGCAGAAGGCCCACTCGAAGCCGTCATGGTCGCCCTCATGTCGGCGAACTCCCTCCTGTGAGCCTTGAGTTCGACTTTAAGGTTTTCGACCTCTCGGCGAAGGCGGTTGTTGTCCGCCTGCAGACGCCGTGTCTCTTCCGTCTCGGTGCGAGAAAAGAGGACCTCCGCTATTGCCTGTAGAGCGGCAGCCGATTCTTTGAGGCTTTTAATGTAGCCGAACTTGAGGTTGCCCGATTTTTTGGCAACCGTGAGGATAGCGGCTACGTTGCGCTCCACCTCCGCGTGCAGTTCCTCCGCTCCGAGCGTCGCCGGGTCCATGCTGTTTGTGCCCGACGATGACGGCACTACTGCGTCCTTCCTTTCGGTTGGTGCCTTTTTAAAGGCACGGCTACGGAGAGCCCTCTCGAAGGCAACTTCCCGATCCTCCTCCTCCTTTTCCTTTAGTTCGGCCCTAGCCCGGGTTAGGACGTTACCTTTATTTTTGCCGCGGCGGTGGGCAGTGGGTCTCGCCGTCTCAGCTCCCTCGCTTCCGGAGTCGGAGTCATCCGTCTCCAGCGGGCGATGTTTTTCGACAGAGGCCTCCGAAGCGGTCTCCATCTCCGAATCCATCTGGATCCAAAATCTGGTCGCAGACTAGATTATCCCGCACGACAGGTACGGTCCATAGCTTCCGATTATTGAATTACGTCATTTTTGTGAAAGATTCATCCACCAGAGAAGAAAATGACGTGACTAACAATCAAAAGTTAGCCTACTGAGCAACCGAAACGAAAGTTTAATTTTGAAAATTGTTACAAAAGTTTTTAATTTTCTTTACAAGGTCATCTGAGTCGATATACCAAATGAAAACTGGGAGGGTGTGGGGGGCTTTTTTTCCGATTTCCCGAGTGGAAATCGAGAAAACGAGTACGGGGCGATGATCTGGGGGTGGATCCGAGTAGGATTCACGAAAAAAAGCGGTCAAAATCGAACAAAATTTTTATATGAAAATATTTAATACTACGTAACGGGTAGGACTTAGCGAAATTATTATAGAAAAATTTAAAAGTAAAAAAGTGAAAAAAAATATGAAATTAAACGATGAAATTAGTTAATATAAACAAAAATAAGACGAAAATGTGTAGTGAGAAAATGCGATATCTCTAATATTTCAGAAAATAGCAAGCCTGTAAGGAGACCGTGTTTCGATCGCTTAGGTAACCTCGGTTTTGAGGGTGGGTGTCTTTTCCGATTTCCCGAGTGGAAATCGAGAAAACGAGTACGGGGCGATGATCTGGGGGTGGATCCGAGTAGGATTCACGAAAAAAAGCGGTCAAAATCGAACAAAATTTTTATATGAAAATATTTAATACTACGTAACGGGTAGGACTTAGCGAAATTATTATAGAAAAATTTAAAAGTAAAAAAGTGAAAAAAATATGAAATTAAACGATGAAATTAGTTAATATAAACAAAAATAAGACGAAAATGTGTAGTGAGAAAATGCGATATCTCTAATATTTCAGAAAATAGCAAGCCTGTAAGGAGACCGTGTTTCGATCGCTTAGGTAACCTCGGTTTTGAGGGTGGGTGTCTTTTCCGATTTCCCGAGTGGAAATCGAGAAAACGAGTACGGGGCGATGATCTGGGGGTGGATCCGAGTAGGATTCACGAAAAAAAGCGGTCAAAATCGAACAAAATTTTTATATGAAAATATTTAATACTACGTAACGGGTAGGACTTAGCGAAATTATTATAGAAAAATTTAAAAGTAAAAAAGTGAAAAAAATATGAAATTAAACGATGAAATTAGTTAATATAAACAAAAATAAGACGAAAATGTGTAGTGAGAAAATGCGATATCTCTAATATTTCAGAAAATAGCAAGCCTGTAAGGAGACCGTGTTTCGATCGCTTAGGTAACCTCGGTTTTGAGGGTGGGTGTCTTTTCCGATTTCCCGAGTGGAAATCGAGAAAACGAGTACGGGGCGATGATCTGGGGGTGGATCCGAGTAGGATTCACGAAAAAAAAGCGGTCAAAATCGAACAAAATTTTTATATGAAAATATTTAATACTACGTAACGGGTAGGACTTAGCGAAATTATTATAGAAAAATTTAAAAGTAAAAAAGTGAAAAAAATATGAAATTAAACGATGAAATTAGTTAATATAAACAAAAATAAGACGAAAATGTGTAGTGAGAAAATGCGATATCTCTAATATTTCAGAAAATAGCAAGCCTGTCGAGTGGGTGGTACCTACCCAAACGGGCTCAAAAAGCCCTATCACCAAGTAAATGGTGATATGAAAATAATAAATAGACAACTTAAAAGCTTATCTTACAATGTTTATTTTATGACGAAGTTGTGCGTTGTTAAATTTGTTACTGAATGTTATTATAAGGTAATAATA
This sequence comes from Vanessa cardui, assembly GCF_905220365.1. Taxonomy (NCBI): domain Eukaryota; kingdom Metazoa; phylum Arthropoda; class Insecta; order Lepidoptera; family Nymphalidae; genus Vanessa; species Vanessa cardui. The sequence continues at coordinate 3,324,064 of NC_061151.1, forward strand.
ATAAAGTAAGTCATTAAATTTGTCATAAAGATAAATATAATTTTATTATTAACGTGAGATTATTGTTGTTTTAATTAATTGTTTACATGTAATTAAAACTATTTTTAAAGAACTATTCTCTCGCGTCATGGATGGCCCAGTGGTTAGAACGCGTGCATCTTAACCGATGATTGCGGGTTCAAACCCAGGCAAGCACCGCTGATTCATGTGCTTAATTTGTCTTTATAATTCATCTCATGGTCAGCGGTGAAGGAAAACATCGTGAGGAAACCTGCATGTGGCAAATTTCATTGAAATTCTGCCACATGTGTATTCCACCAAATCGCATTGGAACAGCGTGGTGGAATATGTTCCAAACCTTCTCCTCAAAAGGAGAGGAGGCCTTTAGCCCAGCAATGGGAATTTACAGGCTGTTGTTGTTGTTGTTGTTGTATTCTCTCGCGTACATAAGTATATACAACTCTTTTTATATTTAAACTAGGGACCTATTCTGGTTTCGTACGGGTGAAATTTATTAAGAAATAGTACTTAGAAATAAAGTAACATTCAAAAACTTTTTTTTGTATATCATTATTATTAGTTTCCCAGATTACTCCCAACTTACAAACAAACATTTAAACTTTAAATTAGTATCGATTTAATGTAAAAATTAAGCGTCATAAGTTCAAGTAAACAAAATCTATTCGTACACAGATAAATAAAAAAAAAAAAAAAAAAAAAAAAAAAAAAAAAATAGGGAATTCGAATTAATGAATTAATTATTTTAATCTATTTTCGAATACGTTATTAAAATAAATAATTTATTATTTGTCAAGACAAGATCGTAACATTTCCTATTTTATAAATGTTAATTTAAAACTAGTTTTTTAAAGTCGGTACGGATATCTGTTCTAACGCGGCTGACCAAAACACGACCTTTGCTATACGTATTAATGGCAGTTTAAATAATCATCAATTGCTGTCTTAAATATATTAGGCTTTAAATGTTTTATTAAGAATGAATTTTAAACATTTGGGCCTTTAGTATCTGCTATAAGAATGTAAGTCAAAACGATTTTTTTTATTTGTATTAATGTAGTAGAAATTATTATTAGCCAATAATTTTGAGACGAAATTCCTTTTGCCTTTTTTAAAAGTTTTGCTAGTTTAGCTACAACATATTATGTTCTAATTTCAAATTGTGTATAATAAGAATAATTCAATTTTGTCGTATAGATTCAAATAATAGTTTAAAGAAACTTTATTTAAGTATAAATGTCATGGCTGTTTTATATTATTTATATAACCTTGATTGTCAGGTTCTAAACATAACACACCCTTGTGACTTTTTTTTTTCATTCTATTATCAATTTATAGTCTGTGCAAATGTATTCGGAATATATGAATTTCTATATTCATTTCTAATTTCAATAATCAAGATTTATTTGCATTCGAATTTTAAATTTGGTTTGTTCAATCATTAATTTAAATTATTTTTGTTTATTATCTGTGTAGTATAATTTGTCGTGAGTTGTTATTTTTAATTCGTTTGTGAGTTTAATAAGCAAAGGCTTGGCTATATACAGCTTATTGACATTGGGATCTAAGAGGTTTTGTTACCTGAATGAATCCAGATATACCAGGAACATAATAATTTTAAGCATTCCTTTTAAGCGGTAGTATAAGAAATAAATTTATTCCATTTTCATACTTACCAATAAAGCAATGTGAGGTAGGTAAAGCATATCATCCTCTTTGTTGCCCTCTGAGAGTTCTTCCTCCCAGATTAGAGGGTGTCGGGGTATCGTAGAGAGGGTACCGTTCTCATTGAACTTGACCTCGCTGTGTTCCAGAGCCTCACTAAAAAAATAAAAATAAATTACTTAACAACAACAACAACAGCCTGTAAATTCCCACTGCTGGGCTGAAGGCCTCCTCTCCCATTGAGGAGAAGGTTTGGAACATATTCCACCACGCTGTTCCAATGCGGGTTGGTGGAATAGACATGTGGCAGAATTTCAATGAAATCTGTCACATGCAGGTTTCCTCACGATGTTTTCCTTCACCGCAGAGCACGAGATGAATTATTAAGACAAATTAAGCACATGAAACAGCGGTGCTTGCCTGGGTTTGAACCCGCAATCATCGGTTAAGATGCACGCGTTCTAACCACTGGGCCATCTCGACTCAAATTAATTAATCTTATGTTAAAAATAATACATAGATGGTCCAGTAATTAGCAAAACTGAGATAAAACGGTGATCAATATTTTTAATGTGTTTAATAAGTGTTTATATTATGCTCAACTGTGCAAACTTCACAAATTCTCCTAACGAGCTTGCATAGTGGATAAACGCTGCATAAATTTTGCAGGCTGTAATTTCAATACCAATATTGTTTAAGAGCACAAATGGGTACGGACTGTAGTGACCACTTACCATCAAGTGGTACTTACTAGTAACTACTTATTGCTTGCAAATAATTGATTGCAATAAACTATTAATAATCTACTTATTATTATACTTATTATTCTCTAAATGAAAACAAGACACGGATGTCGTCAACAACAATTCGATGACCTCTGTGGTCGAGTGGTATGTACACCGGTTTTCATGGGTACGCCACTCCGAGGTCCCGGGTTCGATTCCCGGCCGAGTCGATGTAGATTATCATTAGTTTTCTATATCATCTTGGGTCTGGATGTTTGTGGTACCGTCATTACTTCTGATTTTCCATAACACAAGTGCTTAAGCTACTTACATTGGGATCAGAGTAATGTATGTGATGTTGTCTCATATTTATTTAAAATTAAAAAAAAAAATCACAGTTTAAGTTTTCAATAAAAAACACGTCACAAGAAGTATAACTTCAAACACACAGGCTGTTATGTATTGTCTACTTATTGAAACATTAAAATTTAATATTTAAATAGTAATGTTGACTTGTTCAATTAATTGCCCGAAGACTTTTATATATTTTATTAATTCATTCACAATAACTCGACAAACGTGATACAATGATTTGAAAAAATAAAAACAAATATACTAAAAGGTAATATCTACATAATATGTGAAAACCCGGCTTCGCTCGTCCTAATATATATAATTAAACAAATATCATTCACCTATACAACTTCTATTGATATATGACTAGCGTTTCGCCCCGGTTTCGCACGGCAATGCTGATACTAAATATACTGCAAAATGCCTTACAACGTTTAGAAATTTTCAGTACTTGTCTACTGTATTGTGTGTATATATTATACATATACCTAAACCTTCCACTTCAACAACAGCCTGTAATTTCCCACTGCTGGGCTAAAGGCCTCCTCTCGCTTTGAGGAGAAGGTTTGGAACATATTCCACCACGCTGTTACAATGCGGGTTGGTGGAATACACATGTGGCAGAATTTCTATGAAATTTGTCACATGCAGGTTTCCTCACGATGTTTTCCTTCAACGCTGAGCACGAGACGAATTATAAAGACAAATTAAGCACATGAATCAGCGGTGCTTGCCTGGGTTTGAACGCGCAATCATCGGTTAAGATGCACGCGTTCCAACCACTAGGGCCATCTCGACTCAACCTTCCACTTGAATCAATCTATCTATTAAAAAACCGCATCAAAATCCGTTGCGTAATTTTAAAGATCAAAGCATACATATGGACAGACAGCGTTAAGCGACTTTGTTTTATACTATGTAATGATTGATAGCATTTCTGTTACATACGTTATTCCGTGTATGATCTTTGATTTTTGTTAATGAACTATTAATTATAACCTTCGTTTTTGCACGTGATATTTGGGTACCGGTTTAGGAATTCGTATATTCACACACATTGCCGAGTGTACCGTTAGCAGAACATATTTGGGTGGTAATTAAAACGGAACATAAGTTGGTACCCTAATCAATACTAATATTATATTATAAATGTGAAAGTTATTCTGTTTTTCTGTCGCTCTTTCACGACCAAACCGCTGAACCGAATTTGATGATATTTGGTATGAAGCAAACTTGAACTCCAAAGAAGGACATAGGCTACTTTTTTGCCTGCCAATCCCCTAAAACGCGAGCGCAGCTGTGGGCTAAAACTAGTTAAATATATGATCACCTAGTACATGTTTGCATTGTACAAGATATATCGCAGACGTAGAGATTGGGACTGGGAGACTATACAACAACAACAACAACAGCCTGTAAATTCCCACTGCTGGGCTAAAGGCCTCCTCTCCCTTTGAGGAGAAGGTTTGGAACATATTCCACCACGCTGTTCCAATGCGGGTTGGTGGGAGACTATATCAACGAAAATATATTGTTTTAAGTGATACATATAGTATGATGGATGACCGATATGTTAGCAAAATTAGTTCCAAGGTGAAGTAGCATTGGGGTCCTATCCTATCCACAAAATTTCAAGATAATGAGACATAATCCAGATTAATATAACAATGACATATTATGCAATAATTATGACATAATAATTTTATCTTGGGCTTCGATCGCCTTTTGGGAGGTGATTGCTAGATACAAAAACTTCCTTTATACGAAAGTTTTATCAACTTCGGTTTAGCGATTCCATCGTGAAAGCGTAAAAAACAGTTACTTTCTTAACTAAACAGCTACTTTACATCATAATTTAAGTATTAATTTAAAGATTCGACGCCATAATTTTTTTTTAAATATTTCTAACGACTTAAGATCCGTTTAGTAATGATAATTTTTAACGACGAAAATTTAAATAAATAATTGATGATATATAGTATTTCTTGTCTTTACACATAATATACTAACATAAGAAAATAGAGTCGAGATGGCCCAGTGGTTAGAACGCGTGCATCTTAACCGATGATTTGATTGCGGGTTCATGTGACAAATTTCATAGAAATTCTGCCACATGTGTATTCCACCAACCGACATTGGAACAGCGTGGTGGAATATGTTCCACCTTCTCCTCAAGCGGAGAGGAGGCCTTTATCCCAGCAGTGGGAATTTACAGGCTGTTGTTGTTGTAACATAAGAAATAATAACATTTGACCTTAAATGGGTACAAATATGAATTAAAAATACTTTGTATAAATCTTGACCGCGTGGAATGGTGGCAAGAATGCTAGTAGCGTTTCCCCGTTGAATCGCAATTCTGATCCTCTGGGCAAACGAACCCTCCTGTCACCAGGAGGCAATAAGGCGAGAATACTTTTGATGAAGCTTTTTGCACCACTACTCCAAAGGTCAAGTTGACAGCAAATGGGACAGAAAAATAATTTGACTGTTATGTAAATTAGTTTTTTAAATTTTTTTATTTTCAAAGATTTTAGCCAATAGTTTATCATAAAATATCATAATAGTGTATTTATTATATTATAAGTGTATATGCTTCTACCTATATCTTCGTAAATAGTTTGTCAATATTTGACTAAGATATATGATATGTACTTAACAGTACTACAAAACTATAGAACTTAGAGGCTATTGTATACTACAGGCTATTGATGAAATTTTTTTAAAGTACCGTTTGCAAAAATATATTTCTGTTTTATTTTTATCGTATTTATAATAATTATATATGAATATAGATCTGACACATATTTTTCTATGCATATTACTTTTAATAAAAAATTTAGTCATATCAATTTTTTTTTCAATCGGTACTTTTAATAGTGATATTGAAAACACTTATAAGTATGTATTACGGTTGTACGGCCTTAAATATTGTGACGCTGTATATTTAACAACAACATACTATATTTAATTATTCATAATTAATTAAAATTTTAATAACATATAATTTAATTTAATAGCAATTAAATCTAATAATTTTCCATTTTAAGGTATATTGTGGTTATAATGTGTCAGTATTGCGGTGGTTACCACTTACCATTACCACTTTGTGTGTTTATGGGTGTCTCAATATATAAAATAAGTTTAACGGAATATAATCTTTATATATCTGTATCTACTGATACTCACATATGTACAGTCGGGATAAGAAAAGGTTCGTCACCTTAAGATCTATTTTCGTGTGCTCAGTATGAGCGATAATCTGCTTTACCGATCGAGAATATATGACACTGACAGACATATTTTGACAATTCAGTAGAAGATATCATGTCTAATTTAAATTTGTAATGACTAAATACGCCACTAAAAAGATTTCATTTTGATATACTAGACGTAGTCCAAAGATGTTGTACTATTTTGAACCAAGTTATCATACTATGTAAGTTTAATTTTATATGCAGTTGTCAGTTTAGTGCTTTAGTTACAAAAGGTACTAAGAGTATTAAGACTTGACAAAGGATTTAATTTGAAAACTGACGAAGGTTTTCTTACTCTGACAGTATATACATAAATAATACAACACGCATCTAAAGACAAAGATCTAAATTACACGAACATAAAATAATAAATTGATTTTTTGAAAATGGAATTCATTTTTTTTAAATACAATAAAAAATGACTAATTTATTATAATAAATTTAAAAAGTAAAATTTTGGTTTTCTTTAATAAAATTTAAATTGAGAATAATTTTATACGATCGTCCACACATCGATTTAAAAAAAAAAAACAACGAATGCAAATTAACTCGCTTCCGTGTCGTTTACTAACATTTGATCCCCATGTTGTGAATCATTTTCCTTTAAAGAACTACTTAATTACTCTGACTATTTGAATTAATTAACTCGTATTTCCAATTAGCCATGACTTATAGAAAATTCTAGAATTAAATGTTATTTTGTTCCTCAACTTGGAACGCGCTCGTGATATTTACATAAGTCATAAACACGGACAGATTAAAAAAGATATTTGATGTTTTTTTTTAAACTGATATTTGTCGACTAGCTTTTAAACTAGAGTTGACTGGTAGGGCTTTGTGCAAGCCCGTCTGGGTAGGTACCACCCACTCATCAGTTATTCTACCGACAAACAACAGTACTCAGTATTGTTGTGTTCCGGTTTGAAGGGTGAGTGAGCCAGTGTAACTACAGGCACAAGGGACATAGCATCTTAGTTCCCAAGGTTGGTTGTACATTGACGATGTAAGGAATAGTTAATATTTCTTACAGCGTCCTTGTCTATGGGTGATGGTGACCACGTACCATCAGATGGCCCGTATGCTCCGCCAACCTATAACATAAAAAAAAATAGAAAAGATCGAAATTTATTAGTACTATAACACAACAAATTAAAAAAAAATCTTTTTATGTATCTTGTTGTATACTTATAAATTACCTTCCTGATATGTTAAGTGGTCACCTTCATCCGTTAAAACTGCAAGAAAAAGTGCAATAACTTATTCCGTACACATTTAATGCGATTCTAATTACTGCAATTAGGAGGCTATAATCTTTACCTAACTCGCATTTATGCTTCAAATCAGAACATATCGATGTGAGTACCATGAACGAATGAAAAGAACTGAAAACTCAAGCCAGTTTGCAATTGTGAAAATTCAGAAAGGTACACGCGAAATTAACTTTATAAATTATGAAATTTAAAGGTTATACAAATCAAAATAGCGTACCGTTTTTCGTTACAAATTGACGAGGCAGACATGAAATCTCTTAGAACTCTTAATTTAGTGCTGCTGTTGAAATCCCTGCATGGTCTTGAAGTTTTAAATTAACAAATATTCTTTAGAACACATTTCTTTCGTCATTGATACACCAAAATATTTTTGTTTAGAATTGTCGAAAGCTGCCTTTAGGGCTGCGAAAAAACTTGCTTTACAAGAACTATTGGGGTCAACGATCTTAATACGAGACGTTTTAAAATTGAACCCAAATTTAAACTCGTTATGAGACATATATACGTATACCATATACATAGGGAGGAAACCTGCATGTGTCTAATTTCATAGAAATTCTGTTACATGTGTATTTCACCACTAAGTGTTGGACAGCGTGGTGGAATATGTTCTCAAACGGACTGGAGGCCTTAGCCCAGCAGTGGGAAATTTACAGACTATTGTTGTTGAGACGCATATAAACAAAGGGATGGAAGGGTATGGTTGAAAGAAGTTTCTAGAAGGATAAACATTAATAATTCTTCAAAACGCACCTCGACATTTCGCGAAAGGAAAACCCCGTTACGTTTTGTAAAAATCTCTTTTGACATTTAACGCGCAAATAAAACGATAAAGATAGTTTAAATTTGGAACGGACCTTCGTTTCGAAATTCAAAAAAGGAATCTGTGAACTTTAAGAGAGCGTAAACCTTGCCACCTTCAACTTTATCTGCTTGACCCTTACAAAATGTCTTTCTTTGAGTCACGTGCTCTGTTGGAATTAGAGGAAATAGACCCAAAATAATGCGCCAATAAATAGACTTTTCAAGCGTTTCAGTTACTTCCTCCTTAGTCTAGAAGTAGTGTCTTATAATGGTGACGATCTTGGAAACTAGCCGTTATAAAATTGGGATTTAATAAATTAATAAATATTGGATAACATCGCATACAATACTCTGATCCCAATGTAAGTATCTAAAGCACTTTTATCATGGAAAATCAGACGTAACGACGGCACCACAAACACCCAGACCCAAGATAACATAGAAAATCAATGGCATATTTTTACATCGACTCGGTCAGCCATCGAACCCGGGACCTCGGAGTGTCATACTCATGAAAACCGGTGTATAAATTACTCGACCATGGAGGTCTTCAAAATTATGTCATTCCAAGAAATTTGCTAAAAACTTAGGTCCCCTCCAAAATCATCATCATTATAAAAGGTATATCTTAAATTACCCCTAACCCTAAATAAAGAAAAACCCCCCAAACGACAATGCCTGGATCTCTAAGTGATCATTACATAGTATAAAACAAAGTCGCTTACCGCTGTCTGTCTTTATGTATGCTTAGATTTTCAAAATTACGCAACAGATTTCGATGCGGTTTTTTTCAATAGATAGAGTGATTTGAGAGGAAGGTTTTTGTATATAATACATAGACAATATAGTAAAGTAACACTGATAATTTTAGATGTTTCTAAGGTGATGTAGTAAATAAACAAATTGTGTATATTATTTAGTATCAGAATTGCACCCGTGCGAAGCCGGGGCGGTGTTAATAAAGGGTTACACATACCGGTAGACGTATGGTCCGACTTCCTTGACCTTGATCTTGTCATCCTTGCCTGACATGTAGTCATCAGCATTCGTGATGTTGAAAAGATAAACCTTAGTGTACAGCTTCACCTCAGGCTTCCTCCACATCTCGAAGATCTCGCCACCGTCAGATAGCACGACTTTCTGTTAAAAGATAATTTAATCTGAGTGTTATTTGCAATCAAAATCAAAATAATCTTTATTCAAGTGGGCTTTTACAAGCACTTTTGAATCGTCAATTAACATAAGTGAAGCTACCACTGGTTCGGAAAGTAGATTCTACCGAGAAGAACCGGCAAGAAACTCAGTAGTTACTCTTTTTCAACAAAATACAAAATCTTGTATCGAGTAATAAGCCTTTTTTACCCATGTATTTTTTATAAACGATTTGAATTTAAGAAGAGGCAAAGTAAAAATTGTCTGCGGAATTTTAGTATAGAAACGGATACCTTGCCCAAAGAAAGATTTATTGACTTTGCGGAGTCGGACACTTGGCGTTATAAGCTTATCCTTACTCCTCGTGCATATACAATGATTGTCAATGTTCTCAGCATCCATATCAAATTAATGTTACTCTTGTCTAAACTGGAAAATTTATCTGAATCTTCTATTGAAAGTAAACAGATAAAATGCAACGAATACCCAGATTAATGGTGGTAGGGCTTATTTCGAGACAATCTGGGTAGGTACCACCCATTTATCATATATTCTATAGCCAATTACTTTTGGTGACCACATACCACTAGGGGATCCCTTAGGGAGTACAATCATGCTTTAAAAAAAAATAGTTAAAATTTTGTTGAAATGAGAAAGACTTACCCAATTAAATATGGCATTATAAGGATGAAGGAATATGATGAAGAGTCCCACTCCCAACGCCACGAAACCAAGCAGGAACAATAGGAATAAACCTGTCGACAAAGAAGAAAATATTAATTTCGATATATTTATAGATATATTGTTATATATCGTATATGGTTCTCCAAAATTTTTCAACCGAAAGCAGATTAAGACTAAAATTATAAAATACTAATATCGTAATATAGAGTCGAGATGGGCCAGTAGTTAGAACGCTTGCATCTTAAATGACTGCGGGTTCAAACCCAAGCAAACACCACTATATATATATATATATATATATATATATATATATATATATATGTGCTTAATTTGTGTTTATAATTCGTCTCGTGCTCGGCGGTGAAGGAAAACATCGTGAGGAAACCTGCATGTGTCTAATTTCATAGAAATATTGTCACATCTGTATTCCACTAACTCGCATTGGAACAGCGTGGAATATGTTCCAAATCCTCAAAACCAGCAGTGGGAAATGTACAGGCTGCTACTTTACTTATGTTAACTCCGGAGTTTTGTTCATCTATAAATTAACTGTTTCTAATTTCATAGAAATTCAGCTGCATGTGGATTTAAGTCATGATTTGAATATCATAATATTAATATTTAAATGATGTCGTATTGTAAAGGCAATTAGATGTTTTGGTTGGTATATAACTTTACGATTATATTGCGTTTGGCGGTCGTTATGACCATAAAATCGACATGTGTCATATTATCTTGCTAATGTTAATTGCTTTGTTGCTAAGCCGAATCGTCTTCTCACGGGTTCAATACAGGTCATTATGACTTTGAGGCTTTATCTACTATACTATGTATTTGAGCTGAGATGGCCCAGTGGTTAGAACGCGTGCATCTTAATCGATGATTGCGGGTTCAAAGCCAGGCAAGCACCACCATATATATGTGCTTAATTTGTGTTTATAATTTATTCATGGAAAACATCGTAAGGAAACCTGCATGTGTCTAATTTCATCGAAATTCTGCCACATGTGCATTCCACCAACCCGTATTGGAACAGCGTGGTTGAAAATGTTCCAAACCCTCTCCTTAATGGTAGACAAGGCCTTATCTCAGCAGTGGGAAATTTACAGGCTTTTGTTTTTTTTTACTTTACTATGTATTTTCTCTGTATGTATGTATTACACATATAAATCGCTTCTAAAATCCAGAGTGAAGGAAACAGTATCCGTTTTGTCCGTCCAACCGAAATAAAAAAAAATACTGCATACGTATATTTGCATAATAAAATGACATCGCATAAAACTCAATGATATAGCATATAAATAAGCATTTGTGGGTAAAAATGTCTTCATAAATTAAGTGGGTATTATAATCACAAATCAATACATACATATAATAAAAATGGAGTGTCTGTTTGTAATATTAAAATAGCCCTTTTTTACTCAATGCATTTGTATACACGGTACGTATACGAAAATGACATTGTTTACAATTTTTGTTTGTCTGTCTCTGGAACGGCTGGACCGATTTTGATGGGACTTTCACTGTCATATAACTGATATAATAAGGAGTAACTTAGGCTACAATATTTTTTTTGTTAAAATCAAACGCGTTCAAAGTCGCGGGCACAGCTAGTATAATATAAAGTCAATCGTTGAACAAATACATTCCGAAGGTTTTTATAAATTGTTTTGTTAAGAATTCAATTTTTATATTTTCAATGAATATACGATAACACAGTGGTTAGAACACGTGAATATTTAACGATGGTCGTGGGTTCAAACCCAGGCGAGTATTGAATTATAATGTGCGTATTTTGTTTTTATAATTCGTATTGTGAAGGAAAATTTTGTGAGGGGTATGTCGTATGACACATACAAATACATATATATATGTATTATGTACAAACTTACATTGTGTGGTTTAAGCCTCCTATAATACAATACGTAATAAATTATTCGTCAATATGACACGTCGATTTACATGTACTTGCTTTCTCGGGTTGAACTGACGCGAGAATCTATAGCGATGAATAGCGTCGAATGACGCGATAGGGAGCTATTTCTACTGGTTGTGGAAATTGTCAGTAATCGGTTTTATTGAATTTGCCGATGCTACATCAAAGTTATGTCGTACTATACTTGTGTGCGTGTTCGGCGAAGTGTGAGCTCCTATTACACATATAACTATATCTCAGCTTTATACCATCCAGACATATATAACAAAGGTTGTAGTGTCAGAAAACTTGTTTGAGAGCAAGCATTCTAAAAGGTGATAACTTCAGGTCTAATTATTCCAGAGATCGCCCCAGACTCATTTACAAGACCGGTTTGCCAGTGAGGATTCCATTTCTGGTATAATATTATTAATAATATTTATTAATGAGATATTCATTTTTCATGCGTTTTATTAACCATAAAATGTTAATTAATAAATGTTTTTTTTTTGTCTTTATATGCTGTAGGTCTCATACCACAGGTTAAAACTATAGTAATATTATAAATGTGAAAGTAAATTTGTCTGTTGGTATGTTGCCGATTCACAACCAAACCAATGAACTGAATTTAGTGAAATTTGGTTTGAAGCAAATTTAAATCCAAGGAATGACATACTTTTTTGCCAAACACTTTGTTTTTTTCCAAACGATGATTGCGAGTTCAAACCCAGGCTGTTGTTTTTGTTGTTGTTGTGTTTCTTTTTTTTTTTAATAGAACAGAAGACCTATGCCTACGTCATTATATCTACCTGCATGCCAAATATCTATCCCGATCCGCCCATTAGTTTGGCATGTACGTTGATAGATCACTATGTCAGACAACCTTTGAGTTATATGTTTAACATATAAGTTTTTTTGCATATAAATAGAAATTAAATAATCTTTGTAGTAGCCTACCATAATCCTTTGCCATTTATAAGCCTCCTTTAACACCGAATCAGCCATTAAGACATCACAAAAAAAAATGACGTAGCCTCGCGGATTCAACAACAACAGCCTGTAAATTCCCACTGTTGGGCTAAAGGCCTCCTCTCCCTTTGAGGAGAAGGTTTTGGAACATATTCCACCACGCTGTTCCAATGTGGGTTGGTGGAACGCACATGTGGTAAAATTTCTATAAAATTTGTAACATGCAGGTATCGTCACGACGTTTTCCTTCACCGCTGAGCATGAGATGAATTATAAAGACAAATTAAGCACATGACACAGTGGTGCTTTTCTGGGTTTGAACCCGCAATCATCGGTTAAGATGCACGCGTTCTAGCCACTGGGCCGTCTAACAGTTATAAAAGTGTCAATCAAATGTTGCTATTCAATCATAAAATTGTTATAATAGTTACACGTTATTCGATATTATGATTAAATAACTATATGAAACATGTTATCGATAACAGAGAGAATAAAGGTTATCATACACTAAATTTATCGCGCGATATATAGCTATAGATTTTAGGAAAACACTTGTCAGTATAAAAAAAGTTTAAGTTAGACAGTGTAAATTGTTAATATATACTGGCTGTCCTGATTTAGAAACCTCATCATTACATAGTATAAAACAAAGTCGCTTACCGCTGTCTGTTCCTATGTATGCTTAGATCTTTAAAATTACGCAACGGATTTTGATGCGGTTTTTTTTTAAAGATAGAGCGATTCCAGAAAAAGGTTTTTGTATATAATACATGGACGATATAGTAAAGAAACACTGTAAATTTTCGAAGTTTCTAATGTAATGTCGTATATAAACAAATTCTGTAGTATATTTAGTATCAGCATTGCAGTTATAGATATATATTTTTTATGGTATAAGTTGGTGGACGAGCATATGGGCCACCTGATAGTAACTGGTCACCATCACCCATAGACAATGACGCTATAAGAAACATTAAGTATTCCTTACATCGTCAGTGTGCCACCAACCTTGGCAACTAAGTTGTTATGTCCCTTGTGCCTGTAGTTACACTGGCTCACTCACCCTTCAAACCGGAACACAACAGTACTGTTATTCGGAGGTAGAATAACTGATGATTGGGTGGTACCTACCCAGGCGGGCTTGCACAAAACCCTACCACCAAGTGTTATAAACATACCAGATTGTTTGTCTATCTATTATTAATAAATAGAATTATTATTATTTAACAATGTTAATTATTAATATGAATGACATATATGTAAAATATATATCAAGCTGTATCAGTGGACGGTGATATTATTAATTTATTCAAATTAAGCTGTATAATAATTCAAGTCTAAATGAAACCTAATCATAAATACCGCAAGTATTTAAGGCTTTATCAGACGGAAGTCTGTCAGCATGAATTTAATTGTGCCATGATGTATTTGATATGATTTTTTACTCAAGCAACAGCAATCATAGTGGAGATTAAACTAGTTTTTAATGTGCAAATAGCTAATGTTGATATTTTTTTAAAAGCAAATCGAAGAAAAGTAAAAGTATTGTACGATAAGCAATCTCTAGTAATTAATGTGTAATAACTAACTAAAAATAAATCAAAATATTTTTTTTATGGTATAGGTTAGCGGACGAGCATATTGGCAACCTGATGGTAAGTGGTCACCATTACCCATAGCTGTAAGAAATATTAACCATTCCTTACATCGTCAATGGGCCACCAACTTTGGGAATTAAAATATTATATCCCTTGTGCCTGTAGTTACACTGGCTTACTCACCCTTCAAACCGGAACACAACAATTCTGAGTACTGTTGTTTGGCGGTAGAATAACTGATGAGTGGGTGGTACCTACCGAGACGGACTTGCACAAGTGATATACTTTATTCCAGTAGACTTTTACAAGCACTTTTGAATCTTCATTTAAGAATCTATATTAAGAGAAGCTACCACAGATTCGGAATGTTAAATAATTATATTAACTAACATGACTGTATTTTTTTTAAATGTTGAAAAAGAGTAACTACTGAGTTTTTGCCGGTTCTTCTCGGTAGAATCTACTTTCCGAACCGGCGCGCGGCGGTAGCTTTACTTAATTGTTAAATGGCGATTCAAAAGTGCTTGTAAAAGCCCACTTGAATAAAGTTTATTATGATTTTGATTTTGTCTAACACATGACAACTAAACCCTATAACACGTGCGAAACCGCGAGTAACAACTAGTATTAACATATATCATTTATTACAATCCATGGCAACTCTATTTTTATTATCGGAACCTTGATTACGAACATAAAAGGCCGACATGAAAAGGCCTTCGGAATTGCCAGTTAACGAATTAAAATTGGCATAAATTAATTTTTTTTGGCGACCACCGACCACACCTAGTGGTAGGCGTTTGATATGGAACGTAATTTTTTCAATTGATACCTACGATTTGTGTTTTCGCATTTAAATTTGCGTTTATTATCCAAATGCGTTTTCTGGACAAAAATAACTACATAAATACGTGTTAAAATAGGTCAATTTTATCAGTTTTTTTTAGTATCGTTTATAGTATCTTGCCTATTCAGCCAGAATCTGTCATCATCCTAATACCTTTTCTCCTGGTAGACTGGTAGCTTTTCTCCAAATAATTAGATAATATCTTAGGCTTAATAGGTAATGTTTACCTTCGTCCATAAATTATTTATTTCACTAATAACTTTTTTTTAATATACAAATAAAATTTGAAAATTCTTATTTTATTAATCAAGACTGCGTGGGATAGATGCAAGAATATGAATTAATTAAGATTATTAGTTCAAGGATTAAATTAATGATTAATTAATACACCGGGAAGTGTCTACCTTTTTAGATATATAAAACGACCTTTCATATGACTGCAAATATTCAAATATTATGTATGCGAATGTCTGTTACCTCTTTACGCTTAAACCGCTGATCCGATTGAGATGAAATTTGCTTTGGATATAATTTGAGTTCTCGACAAGAGTATGGATTTTAATTCATCCCTCTAAGGTGATTGCGGCGTGATTGATAAGATGAATTGGGGATTATGGTTTCTGTGATGTAGACATAATGAATATGTTGCTAATTTTGATAAGTATTGATACTGTGCGTCAAATAATTTGACCTTTTATCAAGAAATGAACTAACTTTAGTGAGTCGAGATGGCCCAATGGTTAGAACGCGTGCATCTTAATCGATGATTGCGGGTCCAAACCCAGGCAAGCACCGCTGATTCATGTGCTTAATTTGTCTTTATAATTCATCTCGTGCTCAGCAGTGAAGGAAAATATCGTGAGGAAACCTGCATGTGACAAATTTCATAGAAGTTCTGCCATGCCATACATGTGTATTCCACCAACCTGCATTGGAACAGCGTGGTGAAATATGAATATGTACAAATTACGCATATATATATGTATAGTGGTGCTTGCCTGGGTTTGAACCCGAAATCATCGGTTAAGAAGCGTTCTAACCACTGGGCCATCTCAGCTCTGCATCTACTTTACGAAGCAGTAATATAGGAAAAATGAATTTGTGTCTTTTTGTAACTGACAGTGCTTTGCTTGCTTGGCGCGAAAGCTAAGATTATTTTTACACTATCTTTCATTGCTGTTAAATGTATTTAATTTTCAATAAGTAATAGATCTCGATTAACTTGATTTTGTATATATAAAAACTATGAATCCATCATCCACAAGACTATAAAAAAAGTATTGCAAATATGAAACAAAAAATATATGTCGTTCATAAATCACAAACAGATAAAAAATCAAATCCTAACATTTTTTTACGCGTGCGTACCATTTAAATTAAAAAAAAACTTAAATATTCATCTCTAATAGTAATTATTGACAGCTTATTTATACGAGGATATATATGAAGATAATATATCATAATATAAGATATATTATCGAATATTTTAATGTTAGCAATTATTTTGTATCTCTGAACAACGCATGATTCTTAAATCATTAATAAACTTAACAAATTAAACTATATCCGGTTACTATATTCAAGGTATGGTTTAGTTTACGGATACTAAATTTGTCTATGTAAAGCCGGATGGAGCGTGCGGAACATTATAGTGAAGCAAAAAAAGTAAATACAAATTTCCGGTAGTGAAAAATGACATAATTTGTTATGAATACTGTAATTAATGAGCTGAGATGGTCTAGTGGTTAGAACGCGTGCATCTTAACCGATGATTTCGGGTTCAAACCCAGGCAAGCACCGCAATATTTATGTGCTTAATTTGTGTTTATAATTCATCTCGTGCTCGGCGCTGAAGAAAAACATCGCGATGGAACCTGCATGTATCTAATTTCAAAGAAATTCTGCCACATATGTATTCCACCAAACCGCATTGGAACAGTGTGGTGGAATATATTCCGAACATTCTCCTCAAAGGGAGAGTGAGGCGTTAACCCAGCAGTGGGAAATTTACAGGCTGTTGTAAATTTCCCACTGCTGTTGTTGTTGTTGTACTGTAATTAATAACTTAAGTTATGTCGTATTGGCTTTTTTTGCTTCATTTTAATGTTTTGGACGATCTTTTTGTCGTTTGTTTTATGTTCTAAGATGTCGAAAGACCCATTAAATGGAATGTATTCAAACTCAAATAACTTTATTCAAAGTAGACGCATTACACTTATTGATGGTATAAACAGTACCACCGGTTCGGGAAAGAAAACACTGACCTGAGAAGAATCACGAAAGAAAGTCACAGGTCACTGCATTAATATTCAATAATTTATTAGCTAGGTTAGGTTAGTGGGTTTATCATATAATTAACTCGACATCAAAATCAATAAACGGATAGAAATACATTCCAGTTTAAATTCTGTCCAGATTACTTTCAATCTTTCTTAAAGATTTACGGATATCTAGGTGACTATATCATTATTATTTTTTTTATGGCATAGGGGGCAAACGAGCAGGAGGCTCACCTGATGGAAAGTGATTACCACCGCCCATGGACATCTGCAACATCAAGGGGATTGCAGGCACTGTCGGCCTTTAAAATTATTTTAAAGCGTCCTTATAAATAATCAGTAGTTACTATTCCAACCACAGGAGAACAAAGTCAAATGAACAACATTTGAATTCAACAACAAACAACAACAACAACAGCCTGTAAATTTCCCACTGTTGGCCTAAGGCCTCCTCTGCCTTTGAGAAGTTATGGAACATATTCCACCATTTATAAACACATATTAAGCACATGAATACTCAGCTGTGCTGCCTGGGATTGAAACCGTAGTTATCGGTTAAGATGCACGCGTTCTAACCACTGGGCCTTATTGACTCTTTTTTGACTACATTTGACGCGATGTCATTGGTCAAGAGCTTACATTACAGCGAAAGATACGTTTTGATTGGCTAGTATGATTATTTTATAAATAAAGATAGCAGACCTATCAATGAATAGTAATAATATAAAAAAATTAACAAAAAGCAAAACCGACTTCAAACAAAACACTATTTTAAAACAAATGAATATGCACTAAAAAGTAATAAAAATAATTGCGAATTCAAAATATATTTTAGAGTTCTCCTAAGTTAAATGAAATGAAAAATATTAGACTACATAAAAGTCGATTTACGATTATATAATGTAGTTATAGTTATTGTTATATTTGGAGCCGGTGTCAGCCACGGGTACGCGCCTCAAAAATCAAAAGAAAGAAGCGATACGAGCCCCTTGTTTGACCCAGTATAGTCTCGTATTGTGTTTTGATGGATATACTATAGGGTTTTCTTGGATGACACCGACTCCAAATATAGCAATATTGAAAATACTATATATTATAATTATAAAATCTGACCTTTCTTATAAAATAAAATACAGTTTAATAAAGGTTAATACAAACCAAATTTCACGTGAAACCCCGGTTTCAGCTAGTATAGAATGAAGACTTACAATGAATGATTTGAGTCGTACGTCGGGTCATTGAACTACACCGTAAGACCAAAAAAAAGTTATAAGAACAATTTAATTACATCGTATGTTTAAATGTTTCTGTATTTGTTTCTATTAGTGGTACCACTGGATTATGGAAGGAATCCTACATGATCCAGTTCCTTACAAACCCTGTGGTCTTTGGTCTTACAAGTGATAATAATAACGACACAATC
The DNA here is from genome assembly GCF_905220365.1 of Vanessa cardui. Taxonomy (NCBI): domain Eukaryota; kingdom Metazoa; phylum Arthropoda; class Insecta; order Lepidoptera; family Nymphalidae; genus Vanessa; species Vanessa cardui. The sequence goes on from NC_061151.1 coordinate 3,343,022, forward strand.
ATTTATAATGACTAAATAAACACAAATTTCCAAGCCCCGTTTTACCCCCTTAGGGAGTAGAGTTATAAAAACGATCAAATTTCAAATTTGTAGCTGTTATAATATATATGATTTCATGTTTAATCTGTACATGGTGTCGCTTTATAGATATAGATTAAAAAAAAACTAAATTCCTAGTCGTTAAACATCTTACAAAATTCTCTCAAATCTATCAACTTTCAAAGCAACGAGGAAAACTATTATTAATAACTTAATATCAGCTATTATAATAATACAATCTTATCAAATAAAATCGATCTAACTTATAATTCATTTTTTTTAAAAAAAATAGTATATCAAATTGTTTTTCTGACGGTACTCCTTGTACTGTATAATTCCATCGTCAATTAAATTAAAAAAAACAGACGTTATTAAAAAAAATTGGGAACTCCGGTTTCTATAATGCGCAATTGTTTTTACAGGTCTGCGTTGTAATAATATGTTATAACACTAAAACGCACTGATCCAGCTTAGAACTAATTTGTATTTTAATAATTGGTGTATTACTTGTTGACCTTTAGGCAGGCAAGAGTCGAGATGGCCCAGTGGTTAGAACGCGTGCATCTTAACCGATGATTGCGGGTTCAAATCCAGGCAAGCACCGCTGATTCATGTGCTTAATTTGTCTTTATAATTCATCTCGTGCTCAGCGGTGAAGGAAAACATCGTGAGGAAACCTGCATGTGACAAATTTCATAGAAATTCTGCCACATGTGTATTCCACCAACCCGCATTGGAACAGCGTGGTGGAATATGTTCCAAAAAACCTTCTCCTCAAAGGGAGTGGAGGCCTTTAGCCCAGCAGTGAGAATTTACAGGCTGTTGTTGTTCCGGCAATATTACCTATATTACATACATATATAATTGTATTTAACTAACATGTCCGTATTTTTAAATGTTCAAAAAGAATAATTACTGAGAACTGGTGGTAGCTTGATTTAATACAGTTGTTAAATGACGATTCAAAAGTGCTTGTAAAACCCTTTTTTTTTCTCGCTGGAAAAACGCATTACGCGCTTCCTCAACGTGATGTAAAGTGGGGGGGGGGGTGTGGGACTCCCCGGAGCCCTGAACGCCGAATGTCTGATCTGCCGAGTGCGCCCAAGCACACCGGGTTTACCCACTAAAAAACCAGCGGTACCCTCTCTGTCTTTCGGCGGACGCGACAGCATCGCTTACGCATTCTACCGTGACGGTGCTTGTAAAAGCCTGCTTGAATAAAGAATATTTTGATTTTGTTGTGATACGATGAATAAACATACTGAAGAAATGTAGGAGAGACATTACGCATAATACCAATGCCTCGTGCTTTCCGGGGCACTGGAGTAACACTTCCAACTTGCGGGCACGAGATATGCCCACTGTAATTTTACCGGCGAGACAATGCCTTTTACTTGGTGGTAGGGCTTTGTGCAAGCCCGTCTGGGTAGGTACCACCCACTCATCAGTTATTCTACCGCCAAATAACAGTACTCAGTATTGTTGTGTTCCGGTCTGAAGGGTGAGTGTGCCAGTGTAACTACAGGCACAAGGGACATAACATCTTAGTTCCCAAGGTTGGTGGCGCATTGACGATGTAAGGAATAGTTAATATTTCTTACAGCGTTATTATCTATGGGCGATGGTGACCACTTACCATCAGGTGGCCCATATGTTCGTAAACCTATACCATAAAAAGAATCTGACTGGATGATTTAGGAATCGAGCATACTATTTTTTATTAATGTAATCTGTAGCGTTAATTTTATGTTTTCAATGACGCACAGATTTATAAAATTACACGGATCCATATTTCGGTTCAATTATCAAAAACAACCAATCATTTCTAAGAAATATTCCATGTTATTGTCTAAGAGAACAAAAAAAATAATTATAGCAAACATCGAGCAAAAAATCTTCGAATCGTTAATAATACGATACAACCTACACATATATTAATAACATATTGAAATAAAAAAAAAACACTTTGTCAATGGTTTTCAGTACGAAGGCTTGCCAATAATTTTACGCGAATGAGGTCATTGTCCCTTAAGGCGCCATATTGGTGCTTCAATGTTTCTTTACTGACATATGTTGCAAGGGTTTGCTTTATACGTTTTAATTCTGATTATTTTTTATATTTAACAGTCCCAGTTTCACTAGAGAATAAGGGTATTTATATAATATTCATAAGTTGTACATATACCTCTATTGGTTTAAACAGTGCATGCTAGGAAAGTTCCATTGTTTTTTTTTTTATTATAAGCTAGATCTCTAACTGTTATCAGGTCTGATGGACAGTAAGGTATATACCCTAAGGTGCGCACTTGTCTAGAAGACGCCTAATCACTCTATACTTGAAGGTGTCTTATAGGTGGGGAATACCTGACGTATTCCAGATATTAGCGGTGTGTTTCAGAAACGAGAAAGCAAGTTTTAAAAGAGTTTGTTTTGTCAACTATGTGTGGATATATATCTTTTCGATGCTTAAACAGTTACTGTCACATTTCAGGTAATTTACACATAATCTAATGATTTTGAGAGCCGAGATGGCCCAGTGCTTGGAACGCGTGCATCTTAAACGATGATTACGGGTTGAAAACCAGAAGTACCACTGAGTTTTCATGTGTTTCATTTGTAATTCATCTCGTGATCAGTGGTGAAGAAAAACATTGTGAGGTAATGTGCATGTGTCTAATTTCATAGAAATCTACATGTATATTGAACCAACCCGCATTGGAATAGCATGGTGGAATATGTCAAACCTTCTCCTCAAAGGGAGAAGAGGCCTTAGCCCAGTGGGAAATTAATAGGCTGTTGTTGTTATTGTCGTTGTAATTAATTTTACGACAAAGATTTCATCATGGAGCACTGCGAAAATCCATATGTTACTTCTTGAATTTATTGTGTTTAAACATACAGAAGGACGAATCGATTGGATTTTGTATGTTATATGTTTGTTATGTAGTGTCATACAATAAAAAAACGTTCTACAAAGCGAAACAGTTCCTAACGTCGAGTACAGTTTCAACTTTCTGAACCGCAAAAAAATATTTTCGAGTTTTTTATTCGTGAATCTTTGGGCACGATGACCGAACATAATCGAGTATTATCTTTAATTGGACCCGGAGAGCTTAGGGTACCGTTTTATGAGTAAAAAAACAGCACAATTATTCGCTGTGGGCAATTGTGGTTAATTGTTAATTTTAAGTTCAAAAACGACTACCAAATCGACGAGGGAGTCTTAGTGATGTTTGGGTCATTCAATTTTTTTTAATGAAATATAAATATATTTTTCATTGCTTAAGTTTATTTTACAACAACAACAACAACAGCCTGTAAATTCCCACAGCTGGGCTAAAGGCCTCCTCTCCCTTTGAGGAGAAGGGTCGGAACATATTCCACCACGCTGTTCCAATGCGGGTTGGTGGAATAAACATGTGGCAGAATTTCTATGAAATTTATCACATGCAGGTTTCCTCACGATGTTTTCCTTCACCGCTGAGCACGAGATGAATTATAAAGACAAATTAAGCACATGAATCAGCGGTGCTTGCCTGGGTTCGAACCCGCAATCATCGGTTAAGATGCACGCGTTCTAACCACTGGGCCATCTCGACTCTTAAGTTTATTTTGTTTGTTTTTAATTTTTGATTACTAAATTACTGGGCATTGAATTATTGTTATTATTTTTTAAATAGTTATTTGATTTTATAAATTTATGTATGTTGTTAAATTAAATATGAACTAATTATTAATAGAGTTTTAGTAGTCGAATTAACTAACACATTGGGTAACTATAAAGTTAAATGTAAGTTTGTTTTTTTGTAAATAAATAATATTAACTCAGATAAATCCATTAGTTCGATATCCGTGTGCCAGACAGACGTACAAAAAAATACGATTAATCGTGTATTTTTTTTGTCAAACTTTTAATACACGGATGTGTTATTGGCTCAACTTTGAACTGTCAGATGTTGAGATAAAAGAAAGAAAAAAATGAAATCAACTGTCTGTGCCCGAAAAATTAAAACCGGTTTCCAATCGAACATTGTTTGTACATTGTACAGTCAAAGCAAGAAAGCCTTCGTCAGTTTTCAAGTCCTTTATCAAGTCTTAAACTCTTAGTACCTTTTAATCTAAACATCAAATTGTGACGCAATATGTCATTCTAGATCGGTAAAGCAGATTATCGCTCGTACTGAGCACGCGAAAATAGATCTTAAGGTGACGTACCTTTTTTTACCCCGACTGTACAATTATGAATTAATTATATAATTATGTATGAATAAAAAATGTTACCGATATATACCCAGGTTTGGGATTGGTCCATGGTTCGAATGACGGTTATCTACGCAGTAATCTGTAGTTGAGATCGTTTAAAAATAGTAATTACGTACATATATTCGCACAGTACGTTTCGTTAGATTTTAAAATTTAATTGTTTAATTTTTAATTATGGAACACAAAAAAAGCTATCCGCTTAACGGTTTAACGGTTTTCCATATATATCATAACTCTAGTCATTCGCCCCGCATTCACGTGGAATTTATTAATAAATGAAATCATATTTTATATCTGACGACCTACGTGGTCGAGTAGTGTGCACACCGGGTTTCAGGGATACGCCAGTCCCGGGTTCGATACCCGACCGAGTCGATGTTTTGGATCTGGGTGTTTGTGGTACCGTCGTTACTTCTGATTTTCCATAACACAAGTGCTTTAGCTACTTACATTGATAAGAGTAATGTATGTGATGATATTCAATACAAATATTTCATAGATTTGATCAAATCAAATCAAATCAATTTTATTCAAGTAAACTTTACAATGACGCGTTTTTGAATCGTCAATAATTAAATACTACCACCGTTTCGAAAAGCAGCTTCTAGCGAGAAGAAACGGTAAGAAACTCGCAATAAATACAGCCTATATTTCTAGTTAAGCTGTAGATATTAATTAAATATTTAAAATTAGAATGTTAAAGAACAAAGATAGGTACAATAAATTATAATTTCCTATATCAGTTAGGAAAGATATGATAACTTTCTACTAGTTAAAAAATAATCGATCAATAGTTCCGTAGATTTTACCGTACACATTTAACCTCTATTGAATAGTATAGATTATTTATTTATTAAGAAAATATTGTTGTAAGATGACGATAAAAAAAATTAGTTAAAACATAACATGTAGTCATGACTAATGTTTTGCTTAGACTATTCGTCTAGTGGAAAACAGTTAAGGCTTCAAATTTCGAGGTCCCGAGTTCAAACTCAGGGTCAGTAAAATTTTCTAGAAATTGCGCAATTAATTTTATTCCTTATAACATATAATAAAAATGGAGTGTCTGTTTGTAATATTAAAGAAGCCCTTTTTAACTTAATGCATATTTGTGTATACACGGTTAAGGTAAAGTAACAGCCTGTAAATTTCCCACTGCTGGATTAAGGCCTCTTCTTCCATTAAGGAGAGGGTTTGGAACATATTCCACTACGCTGTTCTAATGCGAGTGTGTGGAATGCACATGTAGAATTTCAATGCAATTAGACACATACAGGTTTTATTACGATGTTTTCCTTCGCCGCCGAGCACGAGATGAATTATAAGCACAAATTAAGCACATATAAATATAGTGGTGCTTGCCTGGGTTTGAACCCGAAATCATCGGTTAAGATGCACGCGTTCTAACCACTGGGCCATCTCAGCTCCTAAATATGACATGTAGTTGTTGTATATTAAATTATAGTGGACTGATACAGGTTGAAGATGATGAGGCAAATGTGCCACCTGGTTTTGAGAAAATATGTAACGGATACTCAAACAGACCAGCTTAAAATGACCTGCAAAGTCCACCTAAGTCAGCTAATTTATGACACAGTCTAAACTATTTCACGATCAAAGTTATGCTGGTTGGAAATATTTAAGTATTCTCTGAGCTTCTTTTATTACTACAATTAATCCTTTTCGAAGTTTCCCTTTTCGAATTGTGTTAATATTATTGATATGTAAATTAAACGATTAAGATCATCAGGTCGCGCTATAAATTTTTCGTCTATGTATTATCAATTATTAATCATTGCCAGTTCAGAAAGAATTGTAATCAATCGAAGCGCCGTTAGGTCTCATTATAGAGAAATGACTATACGATGTCTTTATAAAGAAAATAATTATATCACTACATATTATAACACAACGTACCCGGCCGTGTCTGTCTGTCTGTATTTTCACTATAAACTCCAAAACAAATGAGCGGATTTTCAAGATATTTTCACTAATTTACAGAGTGATTATAAGGAAGGTTCTTGTATATAATTTATTTAGGTTTTTGTCTAAATAAGTTGAAATAGAACGACAATTGTGAAACATGTCGGAAAAACGCAACAATATAATATATAAAACAGAAATAAAAGGTATAAATATAAAAATAAACTTATATCCACTCGTGCGAAGCCGGGACGGGCCGCTAGTTTGTGTAATAAATATCTAGAAGTTTACATATTAGAAGAGCTACCTCTAAATTTATTTTTAAGACTCGACTACATAAGGTCATAGTGTCAGAATGGACCAATGATATTTTTATAATAAGAATGTAATTCATGAACATTGTGTAAGTAATACCAACGTAAAACGTAAGCAAATTTAAATAAATAAATATGAGACAACATCACATACTACATTACTCTGATCCCAATGTAAGTAGCTTAAGCACTTGTGTTATGGAAATCAGAAGTAACGACGGCACCACAAACATCCAGACCCAAGACAACGTAGAAAACTAATGGTAATCTACATCGACTCGGCCGGGAATCGAACCCGGGACCTCAGAGTAGACCATGAAAACCGGTGTAGACACCACTTGACCATGGAGGTCGTCAAATTTACGCGAAAATAGTTGAAAATTCATACCATACAAAATAACAGATTATACGAATCTGTTCGATTTAGTCGTATTTTAATTGTTATCATTGTAATTAATAAACTTCGGATTGTTTACATTCAATCGTCATTAACCTAGATACGGTATCTTTTGTCAATTAGTTATAAATCACGTTCTATGACGTCACGAATTTACTGATAAGAATTTCCAAAATATAATAAGAACCAATCAGATGAGGACAAAAGATAAATAAACGAAATTCGACAGATTTGACGCGATATCATTGGTTGAATTTGAATATTGAGAATGTAACAGCCTGTAAATTAATAAATTTCCCACTGCTGGGCTAAGGCTCTCCTATTGAGAAGAGGGTTTGGAACATATTGCACCACGCTGTTCCAATGCCGGTTTGTGGAATGCACATGTAGGAGAATTTCGATGAAATTAGACACATGCAGGTTTCACCGCCGAGCACGAGATGAATTATAAACACAAATTAAGCACGTATAGTACGACACAAATCAGATGTTGCATCGGAAAATGCAATGGAATGAAAATAAAACCGATTACTGTCGATTTACACAACCAATAGAAATAGCTCCCTATCGCGCCATTCGAAGCTATTCGTCGTTATAGATTCACGCGTCAGAGAAAGCAAGTGCATGTAAATCGACGCGTCAAATTGACGAATATATTAGGTCATATGATATTACAAGTTATTACGTTTGTGCAAAGATCATATTCGTACGAGAAATACATATTGATAATTTGGGATAGTGTACTCAATTCGTATGTGATCGGTTTTACGAATTTTGCCGATGCGACATCTAAGTTGTGCCGTACTAAATATATATTGGTGCCTTGTAAGAGATACATAATTAAAACAACGAATATATCACAAGTAATATAAGTTCCGTACGAGAAATAATTTTAATTTTAAATCTCCGTTCATAGAGATTTCTCAATTTCGGGTTATGTAGATTAAGAAGTCACGTTTACGCGAACGTCCGTCTGTACGGACACGTTTCGTATTCGCATAAATTGTTTTTTTTTTATTATTTAATTTTTATAATGTACATAATTAATCAGCACACTGAGCTAATGAGGTTTTAAGACGTGAGTTTTTATGCTGATTTTTTTATGTTTATTCTATGAATTTGGTATTTATGGTGTTGGTCGTTTAGTTAATTTTGAATTATCAAGAGAAGGTTTGGAGCATATTCCACCACGCTGTGCCGATGCGGGTCGATGGATACACATGTGGCAGAATTTCGTTGAACTTAGTGACATGCAGGTATCGCAGGCCGAGTACGAGATGAATTACAACCACAAATTAAGCACATGAAATTTCAGTGGTTCTTGCTGGGTTTGAACCCGAAATCATCGGTTAAGATGCACGCGTTCTTACCACTGGGCCATCTCGTTTCAATTTTGTATAGTTTATCCAACATCCAGACTCCAGAAGCACCTTAATTAAAACGATTATAATTGAATCAGATACATTAAAAAAAACTCATTTAATTAACTGAGATGCCAGCACAGCAACTCGTCTGACGTTCTAAATTCGAAAAAACAATATTATCTACAAGTAAATAATCGTTTAGGAATCTGTGTGTTTTTATAAAAAAAAAACATCGTTCGGAAATCACCTTACACGATAAGGAACGTGACATTTATTTCAATTGTCAATTTCTCAAAGTTAGTTCGGTCAGTGATTAATATTATGCTAATTAATCACGTAACGACGCTCAATCCAGTTCATTATGTATTTGAATAATTAAACTGTCGTTTGCATTAATTAATTATATACAAATGTGTTAGATTCGCGTGTCTGTAGCATGATTATTTTTATTTTTGTACTAACTGTTATCATGATTGTATTTAACAAAATCAATTATTGTTATATCCTAAATTACTCCTTATTACATTAGCTATCTGTCAGTGAAAATTCCATCAAAATCGGTCCAGCCGTCCCAGAGATTAGCCGGAAGAAATGGTTTATATAAACGCTTTTTACCCGACTGCCAAAGAAGGAGGGTAATGTTTTTCGAGTGTATGTAAGTATGTATGTATGTCTTTTCCTTTGTGACCTCCTGTAGCCTAAACGGCTTGATGGATTTTGATGTATGAGGTATCGTTAGATTTGTCTTGATTACGGGAGTGTCATAGGATACATTTTATCCTAAAAGTCCCACGGGATAAAGACATAATAATATTTTTTCTAAATTTCCCTTTAAAAAAATATGTATGCGGTATCATTAGATTCATTTCAATCACGGGAGTAATTAATATAGGATACGTTTTTTCTCAAAATTCCCACGGGAACATGTTAATTCTGCGTCAACGCAAAGTTTTACTCTTTTTTTAGTGTGCAGTCGGGTATTTTGTTTTTTTAATAATTAAATATGTCATTATCTATAATGAATAAACACTTTGTAACAATTGTCTTTTTACTAAATAGCGGTTATGTTAATATTACAAAGAAACACTCCAATTTTATTACATGTGTAGATAAGGCAAAAACTCAAAATAATATTCTACGAATTTCAAGATTTTCATTAAGGACAGCCTCTGGAAATTAGAAGTGAGAACACTTTTGCTGGATAGCACGTAAAGCCTTAAAACCTTCAAATTCTAATCAAAGAACTTTGTATCAGAGACAACAGTCATATTTATTCACTACTAGCTGTGCCCGCGACTTTGTTTGAAGTAATATTATTGCAGCCTAAGTTACTCCTTATTATATTAGTTATCTGCCAGTGAAAGTCCCGTCGAAATTGGTCCAGCCGTTCCAAAGATTAGCCGGATCATACAAACAGACAGATACATAAAACATTGAAAAAAGAAATATTTTAATTTATATACCAGTCTTTAGTAAAAAGCGGTTATGTTAATATTACAAAGAAACACACCAATTTAATTATATGTATAGATAAGGCAAAAACTCAAAAAAATATTTTATGAACTTCAAGAATCTCTAAAATGTGTAAGTGAACTTGCTTATTGATAGTCAAGAAATCTACCACCAGTTCCACCACGTGGCTGGCTGGTTTCTCTTAAGATTGGTCACTGTGAATAAAATCTGTCAGGACTTAGGACTTTATTATTATGAGTGTAATCGACATGATGCATTTGTGTGTGTGTGTGTGTGTGTATATGTGTGTTGCGTGCTAGTTTAACAACAGACCAATCATTAAAGAGATTAAATGCACAGATTATGTTTATAATCCTAGTATTAAATATGTGAAAGTCGGTCTGCTACGCTTTCACATCAGAGCAACTCAATCGATCATTGTGATGCTGCAAATGTATAAGATTATGGGCCCCCTAATGGTAAGTGGTCATCACCCATAGACATTGACGCTGTAAGAAATATTAACAATTCCTTACATCGTCAATGCGCCACCAACCTTGGGAACTGAGAAGTTATGTCCCTTGCCTGTAGTTATACTGGCTCACTAACCCTTCAAACCGGAACACAACAATACTGAGTACTGTTGTTTGGCGGTAGAATTACTGATGAGTGGGTGGTACCTACCCAGACGAGCTAGCACAAAGCCCTACCACCAATGAGAGACATAAACATATACGATACATATGGCATCCCTTAGCTAACTTCTTAAAATCAAACTAAAATATATTTAACTTTTGAATCGTCATTTAACAAACTATAGCCTAAGCTACAGGTTTTAAATGCAGAAAAACATTAGTTACTGTTTTTCAACATTTAAAACAACACAGTCATGTTAGTTAAATACAATTATTTATAATTATGTATTGATCATATCCTGCCTTTTTAAAAAAAAGAATAATCCTTTATTTTTATTTATATTTAATTACTTTATTTATATAGTTGTTCTTTATTTAAATGTATATAAAAAACAGCAAAAGGTATTCTTTATTATCGAGTTCATTTTTTTTTAAATTTAAAAGCAAAGGCAACATCGTCACATACATTAGTGTTATTATTTTTTCTGTTCAAATCAATTTATCTGAGTCTGTTAACAATGAATAATTATAAAATTCTTGCATGTTTTAAATAATCAATGTATTCCACGAGTAGTTATTTATGTAGAAGTTAAATAGAAATGAATTTGAATTGAATACTTTATTGTAATAGTTGACTGTTCTTGGGAATGAGATGATCGCCTCCAGGCTGTTTCATATAACGAAAATATGTTTGTTATTGTATATGTAAGATGATATGAAAAAAAAATAGATCCCGCTGAGTTTCTTTCGCCGGTTCTTCTCCGGTCTGAGGTGTTAAATTCCGAACCGGTGGTAGATTTTTGAATATCAAGTTAACAGTGGTTAGAAGCGTGCATCTTAACCGATGATTGCGGGTTCAAAGGCAAGCACCGCTGACTTTTAATGTGCTTTATTTGTGTTTATAATTCATCTCGTACTCATTGAAGTGAGGAAACCTGCATGTGACTTATTTCAATGGAATTCTGCCACACGTGCTCACTAGTCCGTATAAGCCCCAAACCTCAATGGGAGAGGAGGCCTTAACTCAGCAATGGGAAATTTACAGGCTGTTAACATAAAATCACATAAACCGTCGCTATGGGAAGTTTCGCGAAGTCTCGGTTGGCATTTTCGTAAATTTATAAAAACTAAACATCTTGTCTTCGTTAATTACTGACATGAATTATTAAACGTATGGAGAGGAGGAGGAGGAGAATTTTAGGAGCACATTCCAACACGCAGCTGCAATAGATTGGTAGCAGAATTTCATCAAATTCGGCTCAATATTTTGAAACGTAACAGACTTACAGACTATATATTAGTATAAAGATATATATAGTATATTCCAACCAGTGGAGTAAATCAAAATAAACAAGTCTAATATTGAATTGATACGTTACCATTGGTCGAAATCTTGAATAATCTATAATTTTAATTTTATTCGAGAAAAAACTGGATTTGATTTCGTCGAAGTTGCTATCGGAACAATAGAAGTTAAATTATTGATATAAATAAGAAAATATATTGGGCGAGATGGTCCAGTGGTTAAGCACAACTGAATATTCTTGTGCTTAATTTGTGATTATAATTCATCTTGTTTTAGGCAGAGATGAAAAATATCGTGAGGAAACCTGCGTGTGTCTAACTTCATAGAAATTCTGCTACATGTGTATTACACCAACCCCGCATTGGAACAGCGTGGTGGAATATATTCCAAACCTTCTCCTCAAAGGGAGAGGAGGCCGTTAGTCCAGCAGTGGGAAATTTACAGGCTATTGTGTTGTTAATTGTTAATTTATATCAAGTTGTAAAATGTTGTATTATATCAAAATGTATCTTATATATTATTTAGATTTAAGAGGAAAGTAAAAAAAATATAAATGAAACCGCGCGAACAGATATTGTCAGTTTACAATGAAATTACAATTAAATCAATACAAAACTGTCATATGTTTCGAAATTTGTCATAATCTTATTAATGATTAATACATTGTTTGAAGCAAATAATGAAAAAGAACAATTAGCAAATTACTACATGTATTTAAAACCATTTACCATGATTTTTTTTTTATCTGTTGGAGCTCGATATTTCGACAATATATAAGAATGTCTTGTTTAAACTCGTGAACATATATGTATATACATATAAATATATAACCATTTCTCACGTCGCCAATGCGCCACCAACCTTGGGAACTAAGATGTTATGCCCCTTCTGTAGTTGTGTATTAGTAATTTTGATCTATAAATATTTATTTATTATAAATATAAATAATTCTTATGCAAATACTAAAACATATTCTTATAGCATTACAAAGTTCAATTATTAATAAAACTTGCATTAAACCCAGTTATTATAATGTTATGATATGGTGGTAAGTGGTCACCACCGAAACAATTGCGCTGTAGAAATCTATATTAATTTTATAAATGTGAAAGTAACTCTGTCTGTCTACAGCTTTTTCACGACCAAACAGCTGAAACTAATTTGATGAAAATTCCTTCATACGTTAGGCAATAAAGTAGCCTTCATAGGCAATAAAGTAGCCTTCATAGGCTACTTTTTTGCCTAACTTGTTAACACATGACAACCAACACCCAAAAAGCGACCGTAGTTGTGGGTGACCGTAGTGTGACTGCTTAGTATTTAACGTTTATCTTTTATTATAACTCACAATATATATAAGATCAGATATTTCCTATTAATATAATCATATACATTTAAATATATAAGTAATTAAAGCTATAATATTATTCATGTAATTTGTTATCTATTACTGTTTAAATATATTTTTTTATCGATATCTTTTCTACATGAATTCGATATTTATTTACCGGACCTGTAATTAAAACAAGTTAAGGCTTTTGAATGGAAAATTATTGAGAACCTGTTGTATGTTATATATGTAATTTGTATATCTAGTTGTAATTAGTATTTGATATTTAAATATATATATTTTTTGTAAAACAAATCAATTTTATTCAAGTAAACTTCACAATGAAGCGTTTTTGAATCGTCAATAATTAAATAATACTATCGCTTCGGAAAGTAGCTTCTAGCGAGAAGAAACGGCAAGAAACTCGCATAGTTGCTCTTTCAAATAAACATATTTACAATGCTGGTCTTTCTTTACAGTAATTAGTGTCCTGTGATGCCGAGCCTAACTTTTACACTAAAAAATACTCTTTTAATGAAAGATTTATTTATTAATTTAGTAACATTATCAATATTCATTATTAAATACTTAATGATTTCTCGTCTAACGAACTCTCGGTTTAAATAACAGAAGTCAACTTTATACAGCCCATAAAATAATCGCTTTTGAATATTAATTTAATATTCGAGAAAAAACACACAGCGAATTTTAAATAAACGATCTATAAAAAATAAATTGACTTCAAAATTATAAGCAGCTAGTGAACTATAAAAAACTACTAAACATATTTTAATGAAACTAACACTATTCCCTAAGTTAAATGGTATAGTACGACACAACTTAGATGTCGCATCAGCAAAATTCGTAAAACCGATCACATCCGAATTAAGTACGCTATCCCAAATTATCAATATTTATTTCTCATGCGAATATGGTCTTTGTACAAATGTAATAACTTGTAATATCATATGATCTAATATATTCGTCAATTTGACGCGTCGATTTACATGCACTTGCTTTCTCTGACGCGTGAATCTACAGCGACGAATAGCGTCGAGTGGTGCGATAGGGAGCTATTTCTATTGGTTGTGTAAATCGACAATAATCGGTTTTACTTTCATTCCATTGCATTTTCCGATGCTACATCTAATTTGTGTCGTACTATACCTAACTTAGATAAAAAATGATCATATAAATATGAGTTTTAGTTTTCGAAAAAATCGTGGACAAACATACACTTACGAAATTACGAAATTGACGATGTAAGGAATAGTTGATATTTCGTATAGGATCATTGTCTATGGATGATGGTGACCACTTACTATGCCCTATGCTCGACCATCAACCTATACCACAAAAAATAAATAAAAGCGTTCTTGGTGCCTAAATAGATCATACTCATATCTTATTCAATTCTAACAATGTTTTATATATTTATTTCGAACTGATAACTTAGTTTTTCTGAGAAGTTAAAATAAGGTCAACACTGGTATTCGAGAAATGTCGTACATGGAAAAAAAATGGTTTTTTGTTGTTGTTATTAGACTATTCCTTTCTTGGAGTTCAATCTTCAAACAGACAGACAAAGCAAAAGGTGGAATAAGTTCCAAATATTCTCCTCAAGGGAAAAGGAGGCCTGAGAAGTGGGAAATTTACAGGCTGTTGTTGTTTTTGATGCCAGTTCCACACTGAATTATTACAAACGCTATTGATGCTGACAATACAAGATTTAGCATTTGTTTTCGTAGATATATTAATGGGAGCGTATAATTAAAACGGTTGTATGTTCAATTAATGAAGTTTGATCTTTATAATTATATACTTTAATTATAGCATCAAGGATAACTTAAATAATGCTTATGTAAAAATAGTAATTATGTTATTATTTATAACTTGTTTTGTTACTTTAATAAGACGACATAACATTTTATAAGAATCTATAATGCGATGTTATTTGCATAATGTTATCTAAGTCCAAAGGCCCCACTTGTATAAATAGAGAAAAATACTGACTAATTTACATAACTTCTATATACTTGTATATTATACTATTTCCGAAACTTAATAACAATTAATATATATATATATCTTTTGGGCCCATAAAAGCTAT
Organism: Vanessa cardui; assembly: GCF_905220365.1. Lineage (NCBI taxonomy): Eukaryota > Metazoa > Arthropoda > Insecta > Lepidoptera > Nymphalidae > Vanessa > Vanessa cardui. Next base: position 3,358,155 of record NC_061151.1, read on the forward strand.
TTTGAATGTTAATGATTAGAGAATTAAAGGTAATGTTGACACCGGTTTGGAAATTAAATTCCGACGAGAGTAACCAATATAATTAGTTGATTTTAAAATGATTAAATTCAATCAATAAACCAATATTCATACCATTCTTGGTGTGAATTTAAATAATTTCTGTTTTGTATCAACTGCTACTAAGCTATTCTTTTTAACATTAATGTTATGTCACCGTGAATGCTGTGGAGTTATCCTGTCAGGGACGACTAAACTCAAATAGGATAGAATTAAATTAATGGAACCAAGCTTGACACACCATCAGGGATATAGGCCGCCAGTACATCTCCAATGTACCACCAACATTGGACATAAATGTCATATTTCTTGTATAGTACGACACAACTTAGATGTAGCATCGGCAAACTTCTCAAAACCGATTACTGCCGATTTACACAACCAATAGAAATAGCTTCCTATCGCGCCATTCGACGCTATTCGTCGCCATAGATTCTCGCGTCAGTTTAACCCGAGAACGCAAATCGACGTGTCAAATTGACGAATATTTTAGGTCATATGACATTACACGTTATTACGTTTGTGTAAAGTTCATATTCACATAAAAAAAATATTGATAATTTGGGATGGCGTGCTTAATTCGGATTGCGATCGGTTTTACGAATTTAGCCGATGCTACATCTAATTTGTGTCGTGCTATACCTGTGGTTGGTTCGTCACCAATACTAAGTATTAAAATGTCTGATAGAATACTTATACAAAACCCAGGCACCAAATATTCTATTAAATATTAAATTGTGTTGTTATATATTTTTCATTCAATTTGGTGTTTACATTTATAGAGGCTAACAACATACTAAATTATGGTCTAATGAAATTAATATTTCTGTTGCATCTTTAAGTGCTCAGATTTATCTTTACTCTGAGGGTATTGGAGACTTTGTACACTACACACCCATCTTATATTCTACCTCCGAAGTAGTATATTTATATATATTATAGTATTGTTCTTCCGGTTTTAAGGTTAAGTGAGCTTCTCATATGTTACCATAATTTGGTAGCAAAGTGGTAATTTAAAAAAGATGGTCCTTATGGCGGTGGTAACCACTTACCATCAGGTGGCATTTTTACTCCCTACCTATATAAAAAGTTGAACAGTATGACATATGGAAAAGTTAAATCATTATAATATGCCTTTATATACAGAATTACAATGATGTATCATTCTTGTATTAAATATATCCTCAAACAAAGGTTTGTTAGAAATATAAATAATATTTTATTATAAAACTAGCTATGCCCGCAACCTGGTAAGCGTTTGAATATAACAAAAAAATATATATTATTGTAACCTAAGTTACTTCTTATTATATCAGTCATCCAATAGTAATTAATTTTTAATTCAGAGTTAATCTGTTAAGGATACAAATATGTATGAATATGTTTGTCTATTTGTCATGTACAAAGATAGCTATTCTATATAGTTACAAAGAGTAAAAAAAAAAACAATTATGACATTGATTGTAATTCTAGAAAACACTAATGAGGTTTTATTTAGACAAAAACAACATCACGCTGATGTACGAGGCCATTATTTATGTTTAGCCTGGTCATGTTTAATTAGAAAATAATCGTATAAATCATTAATGATTCATTTATTTATTTATTTTCGAATCTATTTGATATTAAGTGATATAATTAATCAACAAATCTTTAATAATAAATGTGTCTATCTGTTGAGGTTTCGTATTCAGGAGCATGGCGGGATGGGTCTTTATGGAGCGAGGATATGGGTCTTCCTATCCCCTGATACAATTCTTATCACGCGACTTTGTTTCATTTCTGAGATATTGGCAATAACCTTATCTCATAATTCTTAGCTTTAAACCTATTTACTTATAAATAATTTCGTAACTCAATGACCTACGATTTCTTCAAAAAAAGGTTCTTAAAAACACTTTAAGGGTAAGATCAAAGACCACATTGTGAAAGATTTAACGTTCACTTATTTTTATTATTAAAGTTATTAATATCGGGATTATGACCATGTTTTTTTATTTTTGTTCGATATAGCTCGATTTTTCGACATTATCTACGAATGTCTTGTTCACGAGACTAAATTATACTAACTTTAATTACACATTAAGTAAGATTTAAAAAGTCGGTTTTGTACAATCAAATGTGTTAACATAAGCTTTAAAGATATAACGAACAAAATGACCATTCGAAATTCAAATAACGGTCAAAATGGAACATCAAACAACATATTAATATATGAATAATGTTAGTACGCATGCGTGTCATTTGACACATTAATTTAATATTTTGACACATTACCCGCATTTTATGTACAGAGTAAGAACCTTCGTCAGTTTTCAAATTCATTCCTTTATCAATTCGTTAACACTTAGTACCTTTTGAAACTAAAGCACTAAGCTGACAACTGCATATAAAATTAAACTTACATAGTATGATAACTAAGTTCAAAATAGAGTAACATCTTTGGACTACGTCTAGTTTTATACCATTTTTTATGGAATAGGTTGGCGGACCATATGGGCCACCTAATTGTAAGTGGTCACCATCACTCATAGACAATAACGCTGTAAGAAATATTAACTATTCCTACCATCGTCAATGCGCCACTAACCTTGGGAACTAAGATGTTATGTCCCTTGTGCCTGTAGTTACACTGGCTCGCTCACCCTTCAAACCGGAACAAAACAATACTACGTACTGTTGTTTAGCGGTAGAATATCTGATGAGTGGGTGGTACCTACCCAAACGAGCTTGCACAAAGCCCTACCACCAAGAAGTATATATAATAGATATCAACTTGTTTTTTTTTTAATGGGGTAATTAGTCATTACAAAATTAAATTAGATATGATCTTCACCTGAATTGTCAAAATATGTCTGTCAGTGTCATATATTCTCAATCTCTCGAATTTAATTACTAATATATTTAAATATATATGATTAAATTAATAGGAAATATCTGAGTTAAACGAGTCAAGATGGCCGAGTGGTTATAACACGTGCATCTTAACCGATGATTACGGGTTCAAACCCAGGCAAGCACCGCTGATTCATGTGTTTAATTTGTCTTTATAATTCATCTCGTGCTCAGTGGTGAAGGAAAACATCGTGAGGAAACCTGAATGTGACAAATTTCATAAAAAAATTGCCACATGTGTATTCCACCAACCCGCATTGGAACAGCGGGGTGGAATATGTTCCAAACCTTCTCCTCAAAGGGAGAGGAGGCCTTTAGCTCAGCAGTGGGAATTTACAGGCTGTTGTTGTTGTTGTTGTTGAGTTAAAATAAAAGATACATATTAAATACTAAGTAGCTGTCGCTCGCAGATTCGCTCGTGTTTCAGGGCGTTGGTTGTCATATGCTATCCAAAAATTAACCTATGTCCTTCCTAAGAGTCCAAATTTGCTTCATATAAAATTTCATCAGATTCGGTTCAGCGGTTTGGTCAAAGTGAGACAGATATATACGTACGACAAAAATTAGATGTAGCATCGGAAATTACAATGGAATGAAAATAAAACCAATTACTGCCGATTAACACCACCAATAGAAATAGCTCTTTATCGCGCCGTTCGACGCTATTCGTCGCTATAGTTTCTCGCGTCAGAGAAATCCAGTCCATGTAAATCGACGTGTCAAATTGACGAATATATTAGGTCATATGATATTACAAGCTATTACGTTCGTTCAAAGATCATATTCGCGTGAGAAATAAATATTGATAATTTGGGATAGCGTACTCAATTCGGATGAAATCGGTTTTACGAATTTTCCCGATGCTACATCTAAGTTGTGTCGTACTATACTTACTTTCACATTTATAATATAAGTGTACAAGTATAGATTTTATGAGTTCAGTGCTAAAGAACCAGAAGTCTATTAAGTATTGTAAAGCTTATAAATTTTCCGACGCGTTTGTTAAATTACAATGAATTACTTTACAGAAAAAACAACATTTCGCAACTAACAATCTTGGGATCAGTGTTTTAACGGTACTTAACATAACATTATACGTAAAAAAAAAACATTTTAAATTCATACTAATTATGAATGAAGCATCTTATCATCTATATATCTATCTATTTATTTCAGGAAATAAAATTAGTACGCAATAAAAAAAAATGGAAAATTCCACGCTTAAAATTTATCGTTACGAATTCAAATAAAGAACGCCGTGTATGCAAACGAATTTATTACTTCTTGTTTTATCTTAAATGATAAAAATTCAAAAATAAAATAGTAAAGAAAAAGTAACAGCCTGTAAATTCCCCACTGCTGGGCTAAGGCCTCCTCTCCCATTAAGGAGAGTGTTTGGAACATATTCCACCACGCTGTTCCAATGCGGGTTGGTGGAATGCACATGTGGCAGAATTTCAATGAAATTAAGACACATGCAGGTTTCCTCACGATGATAAACACAAATTAAGCACATATCTATAGCCGTGCTTGCCTGGGTTTGAACCCGAAATCATCGCTTAAAATGCACGCGTTCTAACCACTGGGCCATCTCAGCTTCAAAACAGAATAGATTCATTCTATTTTTGAATTTGTATCAATGGTTTGTGAGTGCACAGATTGCCCCTGTGTGCAGTACACACATACACGCTTGTGGTGATTACACACACAGACACACTTGTGCATTTTAATATGTAGGATAGGAGCGCAGGAGGTTTCCATTGATTACTATAATCTTTATAGACTTCTAGGTAGTGTATTTTTAAATGTTGATAAAAAGTTCCTACTGTGTTGCTTCCCGGTTCTTCTCGGTAGAATTTGCATTTCAAATTGGTAGCTTCACTTAATATAGTTTGTTAAATGATTCATAAGTGCCTTTAAAAGCCTACTTGAATAAAGTATATTTTGATTTAGAGATTGCTCATCACGATATAAATCTTTTCAAAATAATTTGTTTTCAAATAAGGAATTGCAGAATTAATTAAAACTTTTTTTTTAAATAATTTTTCATTAATATCATAGTATAATATTAAAAAAAAAAAAAAACATTTTTTAAAATTAGCCATTTACAATATATAACAATAATCGAGTTTGCAATTAACACTTTGATCTAAAAGTATTTTAAACAAAGAATATTACTTATATAAAAACTAATATCACACTGCCTTAGCCAAACAATATGTTTTAAAAAAAAAGCTATCATAATCGGTAAACATACCTTATTGATTATATTCTTTTTTTAAATTCCACTACAAAATTTTTAAAAAAGACCGTTCAACATAGTATGTAAATTTCGAATATTTTATTATTCATTAGAATTTATATATATGTATATATGTTTGCGATTATTTACGGCTTAGCAAAATTTAATCAGCACTAAAATATCTGCATAATGATTTTATAAGGTTACTGTTTGCATATATTATATATAACTTATATACATATATGTTTGTATATTTAATATGATTGACTTCGAAAAAGTTTGACAGTTCACCATGAATGAAAAATGTTTTTGTATTGTTGAGTTATACAAGCTTTTTTCATAGTAAATTTCATCAAATTTGGTTCGGGAACTTTTCCCATTTGTAATATTAGTGTAGGTTATTATGATTTATATAAATAACTAGCTCTGCCCGCATCTTTGCGCGGCTTTGCTAATTTTTGTAGCCTTTCTGTCAGTAAAAGTCCCATCAAAATCGGTCAAGCATATCCAGAGATTTACCGGAACAAACAGACAGACGTATATAAATTTAAAAAAATGTTATTTTGATATAAGTACAGTGCATATATGCATTTAGTAAAAATCCGTTATTTTCAATATTACAAACAGACACTCCTATTTTATTATATGTATAGATTATTATTATTAATATCGTACGCGATTTTTACTAATTACTGAAATAGTTAAATAATATTGAGTAAATACGTATTTTTATTCATCTCTTATTAAATAGAGGAAAAACTACAATGACTAATAATAGTATATTATTATATAACGGTAAACAACATAGTGTGAATTAATTGCTATGTTATAAATATATAATCAATACAACCTTCGTGTTGATTTGTTACTAAAATCAGAACATCCGGATGAAAATGTTCCATTAAATTAGTTTGCGTTATTAATATCCGTAATTAGACGTTCGAAACAATTAAATTAGGAATTTTAACGACTTTTTTCATATATGGCTGAATAAAAATAGTTTTAAACTAATATTCCAAAACGATGGCAACATTTCGATAAAACTTATACATAGTTAATATCATGATTATTGCTTATTTATTGATGTTATTCTTTTAAAATGTATAAAAAAAATATTGTTCTAAATTTGAAAAAAAAAATACAAAATAAAACAATTTAAATGTCATGTTCATTGCTTATTTATTAATTTTATCCTTTTAAAATACAAAAAAATAATAATGTTCTAAAATAAAAAAATAAAATAAAACAAAGCAGTTAATAAAATTTAAATGTCATGTTCCTTGCTTATTTATGAATGTTATGGTTTTTAAATTAAAAAAAAAATAATAATGTTCTAAAATTAAAAAAAATAAACTACTTACGTTTAGGTTGCCGCCCGACATGGCCACTCTTCCTCCTTTTAAACAACCGATTTATAATTTCATCTTTCCGCTCATTGAAATCCAGATCATCGTTAAATTTGTTATTTAATCCTTCACATTCGGATAGATTAACTTCAAACGCCGATGTATCGATATCACCTTTGTTTAATCGATTATTCGTCAAGTCCTTCAATTCCTTCTCATTCGAATTGACTGACGCGTACTGCCTTCCCGTGACTCTGTTCCAAATTTGAACCAAGTCTTTCATTTTTTTTATTCAAAAAACATAACACTATCACAATCAAAGAAAAAAAAACAATTAACACAAACCACGACTAAAAACTCTTTTTTACAAACACTGGTTTCTTTATTAATTGTCACTTTCGAACGTGCGTGTTCTTTTTTCAAATTAAAAACTAACAATGACAGTTTTATGTTTTCGCGCGCTTCGACGTCATTCAAATGTCATCGCGGACCTGCATTGTATGCTGTCGATCATGAAATGGCTTGCCTACCTTATATTACGTTTATATATAAAATTTCGCCCGGTTTCCGGCTGTGTGCGTGCCGTGTATCGCTTATGTATGTGTGAGTTTATACCAGTTTGTATTGCGGATTACGCAAAATTGATCTCAATACAAGTTTATGGTCACTGTCAAGTTCTTGTTGCGTCACGATTCTTTGTATGTGTTTAATACGAGGGCTGAAAACGGTGTTCTTTTTTTAAATTTACCTCCTTTAATTCGTTATTTTGCGGTTTATATTTTCAGTCGATGGTTAAATAGTGTACTAGAAAATTCTTCTTCTATTTATAAACAACTTATTTTTTTATCATGTTATTTATACTTATAAAAAAATTGGAGTGTATGTTTGTAATATTAAAGTAATCGCATTTACTAAATGTAGGTATATGCATGTAAGCACGGTACATATACCAAAACATAATAGTTGTAAATAAAATTGTGACTAAATAAATGTTTATAATTATTATCTATTCATAAAATAATTGCATCTCCTAAACGAAATCCCAAGTTGATTCATTCATTCATTCATACTCATTCACATTCAATTTACTATAAAACGCATAAAATTTCGATAAATAATATTTGAGATAAAATTCTTGTTTACAATTTAACAAAAAATGGCCACTTGCTTTTAAAAAAATATCAAGCGTTCATAATTAAAAAAAAAAAACAAAAGTTTGCAATTTCGCGTACTACTAACGGAATGAAATAAAAATATTAAAAACAAAGTTGTACATGGAAAATTTTTCGCTCAATCGATGTTGGGATTAATTGGTCATACGTGTTGAAACAAAAAAGGATTCATAACAAAAAAAGTGAATTACAATAATCGCGGTTTTAAATACTTGTATTTAATCGAAAAGTTCCATTGTCAGTCCTCGGGACTCATTAGGGCCTTACAAATATTTGTTAGTTTAACGATCACTAGAGACCCGCCCCGTCTTCGCACGTGTGCAATACTGATACTAAATATACAAAATCAAAATAAACTTTATTCAAGTGGACTTTTACAAGCACTTTTAAACCGTCATTTAACAATTAAGTGAAGCTACCACCGGTTAGGAAAGTAGATTCTACCGGGAAGAACCGGCAAGAAAATCAGTAGTTACTATTTTTCAACATTAAAAAAATACAGTCATGTTAGTTAATACAATTATTTAAATGAATATATACTACATAATTTGTTTATTTACGACATCATATTAGAAACTTCTAAAATTATCAGTGTTTCTTTGTGAATTTGTCCATCTATTATTTACAAAAAACATTCCTTTCAAATCACTCTATCTATAAAAAAAACTGCATCAAAATCCGTTGCGTAGTTTTAAAGATTTAAGCATACATAGGGATATAGGGACAGAAAAAGTGACTTTGTTTTATACTATGTAATGATGTATTTAATTAATTTGACACAAAAAAGGCTCAATCGAACTAATAATATACAAATCCCTCTATATATACAGCCTGTAAAATTCCCATTGCTGAGTTAAGGGCTCCTTTCCCTTTGAGGTGAAGGTTTCGGAACATATTCCAACACAAACTTCCAATGCGGTTTGGTGGAATACACATGTGGCAGAATTTCTATAAAATTAGACCTATGTATGATGTTTTCACTGCGCACGAGATGAATTATAAACACAAATTAAGCACATGAATATTCAGTGGTGTCTGAGTTTGAACCCGCGATCATCTGTTAAGATGCACGCGTTCTAACCACTGGGCCATATCCAAACGTTGACCGCCATTATTGAAGTCGGTTTAGCTCGTAAAACTGGTCGCGTCGAGTCCCTAAAGTACGCGGTATTGTTAATAACATTTGCGTCACGTTAATAAATACGAAGTTTTAATAAAACGATCGTTTTTAAATAATCACTTATCGAAACATTGATGACCGTTAATCGATTCGTTTATTAAGTTCACTGTGACGCAGGAAATTTACCAGACACGAACTTTCCACAAATATCAACATATATACATATATGTATATTATTACTTGGTGGTAGGGCTTTGTGCAAGCCCGTCTGGGTAGGAACCACCCACTCATCAGTTATTCTACCACCAAATAACAGTACTCAGTATTGTTGTGTTCCGGTTTGAAGGGTGAGTGAGCCAGTGTAACTACAGGCACAAGGGACATAACATCTTAGTTCCCAAGGTCGGTGGCACATTGACGATGCAAGGAACAGTTTATTTCTTACAGCGTTTCTTACCCATTGTCTATGGGTGATAGTGACCACTTACCATCAGGTGACCTATATGCTCGTCCGCGAGCATATACGATAAAAAAAACTCGCATTACCGTTATTTGTTGACATTTATTAGGCAAAAATATAGCCTGTTCTTTTTTGGAGTTCATATTTGCTATATCTAAATTTCATCTTATTAGATTCAGCGGTTTGGTCATGATACGACCGGAGCGAGCGAAAATGAAGACAGAAAAAAATAATTCCTGTCACATTTATAATATTAGTATAGATTTACGACATTACTTTAGAAACGTCTAAAATGATAACTGTTCCTCGACTATATTATGCAATGATGTTCTAGTAAACAGATATGTCATTAACGCGTAAAAAGTGAAGACTAGAAAACGTCCTAATTGGGACGTTTGCCTTTAGTCGTTTTACGTAGTAATACGTTATAATACAGCATAATTACGTAGTGATAAGTTTTGCCTAATTAAAACATCTAGTTATCCCTTTTACTTATTGTTTTTATCAAGCTATCCTTTTTACTTGTAACGAAATTAAACGGTCCCCGGCGCGGCACACTTTTTTCTGTTGTTTAGTATGGGTATAACATATCTGTTTATTAGAATATCATTGATATTATGCATGTATTATATACGAATTAAACTTCCTCTATCAATCTACCTATTAATAAATAGGGACAGACAGCGGTAAACTTTGTTTTATACTATGAAGTGATAATGATACATAAAGTTAAGAAACCTTTAATGTGTATGTGTGTTGTGTAATTCCTCTGTACGTAGGTCACTGAACTCTTTCGTTGAACCGATTTAAATAATTCTTTTTCGTGTATTTTGTCTTCGCCTCCAATCGGGTACCAAAAAGTTTATATATATAAAATTTGCGAAATCTTTTAACTTTGCAATACAGAGAATAGTCAGCTAACATTTGCGGTCAGAAATTAAATGATACTTCTAACAAAGGTCAACTTAAGGAAGGTTGATTGGTTTTTTTATTACTAGGCTGATGATGCTAAAGCATCGCCTAAAGATATTCCTTTCCATTCGCCTTTAAACTTGGGAACTATGATGTAGCACACTGGTTCAAACTGGATTAAACTGGAACACAACTACATTTATCCAGTATTACTGTTTTGCGATATACGTCGTGAAGAGTTGGTATCTAACTTACTACTCTAATTTGAAATCTTACGGAATCATCTCTAAAATCCAGTAATCGTAAGGTAGGTTAGGTTAGGTACCACAATATAAGGTAATTGGCATATTGTTAATTACAAATTGACAGACGTTACGATACAGATGACCTGAAGATGGAAGAAAGACCTGACTGATGTTTTGAGAAACCTTAAGAAACTATACCGAATGATGGACTACGATTGGCTGTATTAATAGTGATCATATCCAGGGCCGTATTTAGGGGAGGGCAACCGGGGCAACTGCCCTGAGGCCTACACATTAGTGGGGGCCACAGTTGTCAGCAAGTTAACAAATACCGAGATATAGTCAAATTATAATAATTTTATTATTTAATATTTTAAAAGTTAAATACAAGTAATCATAGCTTACTGATTGAAATAAAAAAGTAATTAAGTCATGATAATATAATTATTAGGTTGTTCACGCTTCTGTTTGTCTAGGGCCCCCACTGCTTTGTGGCCCGGGGGCCTCCAGACCTTTAAATCCGACTCTGATCATATCGGAGAACAAGTAGGCACTATACGAAAGTCAGGTTTATCAGTTGCAATGAAAAACGACAAAACGTAATCAACATCTACGTCATTAGTCCAATTCGGAATTCCCAGTTTTTCCGCAATCGCTTTCCGCTGCCGCTACCTCGCATGAACCCGCTGCAATCGTCGTCCACACAACTTGTCATTAACGTGCCCGCTGAGACTCACGACGCGTAAAGTTAACGGTATATTAATAATATCAAATTATAAGCAATATGTTGTACTAGAAATATCTTCAAGAGAAGAAAACTTTAAAAGAGTCAACTTTTTTATATTGGTTGGCGGACGATAAGCTGTCACCATCACCCATAGATAATGGTGCTTTAAGAAATATTAACCATTCTTAACACCGTATATCATTACATAGTTAATCACAATTTGCTTTTCTGGTTGTTATTTTGTTTTCGAATTTAATTATCTTTAAGCAGTTCTATCAATAACAACAACAGCCTGTAAATTTCCCACTGCTGGGCCTCCTCAACCCTTTGAGGAGAAGGTTCGAAACATATTCCACCACGCTTTCCAATGCGAGTTAGTGGAATACACATGTGGCAGAATTTCGATGAAATTAGACACATGCAAGATTCCTCAGGATGTTTTCCTTCACTGCGGAACACGAGATGAATTATAAAAACAAATTAAGCACATGAATATTCAGTGGTGCTTGCTGGGGTTTGATCCGTAATTATCGGTGAAGATGCACGCGTTCTAAACACTGGGCCATATCTTTGAAACTCCACGACTGTGATCAAAACAGCAGGCTTCACGAAAAAAAATCTTACATCAATCTTTTGGCGCGTAAAATAATGTCAATTACGATAGTTGTAAAAATTACGCACGTTATAAAAACTACTACAAGATCGTAAACGTTTTATTTCCTAGATATTACTAGGAAAAACGTCATAATTACCGTGGACGCTGAATCTATTATGATTAGAATTCATTCTTGTAATACGTCACGACGTTTTATAATCGCGTAATCAATATGTTATATGTTCGCTTGATTTCCTTCATATAATAATTATGCTGAGGTGCTATGATCTTTATGTTATTATTTTAGTTTACAACATTTGTACAACACACGTTACTTGGCTTTGTGCAAGCCCGCCTGGGTAGGTACCACCCTCTCATCAGATATTCTATATTATAATATAAAAGCCTGGACTTTATATGATGATTTCCATAAAAGATATAAATATTTAATAGCCCTATATATTGAATAATTGATATAATATACTTGGTGGTAGGGCTTTGTGCAAGCCCGTCTGGGTAGGTACCACCCACTCATCAGATATTCTACCGCTAAACAATTACGCAGTATTGTTGTGTTCCGGTTTGAAGGGTGAGTGAGCCAGTGTTACTACAGGTACAAGGGACATAGCATCTTAGTTCCCAAGGTCGGTGGCAAATATAATAAAAAGTTACACTGGCTCTCTCACCCTTGAAACCGGAACACAACAATAGTCTATTTGGTGGTTGAAAAACTAATGAGTGGGTGGTACCTTCCTAGATAAACTTGCACAATATTATATATGACATAATTATGGTTTTTGAATCGTTTTTAAATATGTAAGTAACGCCATTTTTAAATGACACATCATAGAAGGTATTTCCCGTTTACCTAGAACTTATATATTAGGCACGTAAGGTCTCGGTCTTTACATTAACATATATCGAAACTAGCTACCAGCCTCGGTTTCGCACGGGTGCAATGTGTAACATAAATGAAATCGTGAATCGAACCCGGGACCTCAGAGTGGCGACCTCCACTCGACCATGGAGGTCGTCAAAATTGTAAAATAATCAATGTTTTTAAGGGCGCTGAGATGGCTCTGTGGTAAGAATGCGTGCATCTTAACCGATGACTTCGGGTTCAAACCTAAGCACCAATATATATATGTGCTTAATTGTGTTTATAATTCATCGCGTGCTCGGCGGTGAAGGAAAACATCGTGAGGAAACCTGCATGTGTCTAATTTGCAAACCAAACAACTGAAACTGAAACTAAACTGCCACATGTGCATTCGACCAACACGCATTGGAACAACGTGGTGGAATATGTTCCGAACCCTCTCCTTAATGGGAGAGGAGGCCTTAGACCTGCAGTAGGAAATTTACAGACCGACACTTTAGTACGTTTATTTGTCTAGAAATGTTAATAATATGTTGTGAAATCTAAGCGTATATAGAAACAAACTACGATTTCGCGTCTAAGGTCATTTTATTGTTTGATTGGCACCGAACGATTTCTCTTTGCAAGTAATTTGGACTCGATGACATTTTCTCAAGTATTTATGTAAATGAGAGTTTTAATTTGTATGTAACCTATACCCGCCACTTTGTAAGCGTTTGAATTTAACAATAAAGTTATTGTTCAGTTCGCAGAATTTACAATAACTTATTGTCTATTAAAATTAGCCTAAGTTACTCCTTATTACATCAGCTATTTGCTAGTGAAAGTCCCGTCAAAATAGGTTCAGTGGTTCCAGAGATAAGGCGGAATAACCGACCGTCAGGGCGTCACGGTAGCATGCGTAAGCGATCCCGTGGCGTCCGCCGAAAGACGGAGAGGGTACCGCTGGTTTTTGAGTGGACACCCGGTGAACCTTGGTGCATTCGGCGTCCAGGGAAGGGGGGAGTCTCACAACCCCCCCCCCCCCACTTTCCATCACGTGGGAAGCGCGTATCGCGTTTTTCCAGCGAGAAAAAAAAAACAAAAAAGATTGGTGCTACCTATGCAAAAGCTTGCACAGTTAACCCTATAAGGTACCTAATTGCCAAATTTCAAGTTTGTAAGTATGTAGATTATTTATATACACATTATTGATTATGTAAAGCAACAATCTATTATCATTGAAATCAGAGTTGAAATCACTTTAATAGAAATTTGTTACATAAGACTATTGGGTATCAAGGCCGATATGTACCTGTTTAGATATCATAAGTTATAAGCGAAAGGTCGTTCGAAATTCGGGCAAAGGTCACTGAACTTTTGGTGTATTTGGAAAACATAGAAAATTTTCTGAATAGGCTATTTGATAATGAGAAAAATAAAGTGTCAATTATTGTAATCGGTATGTATAATGAGTTTAAAAATGGTAAAATATTAACGAAAGTTTATTTATTCAAAAATGCATTTTTTTACTTTACTTTACTATATCTTAGGAATAAACCACAGTGACCATGATAAATCTGTTTCTTTTTAGGAAAAATAGTGGCTTATTTTCGAAGTGATTTTAAATAACATAGTGATGCTATATTGTTTAATTCCATCATTATATTCCTTATCTTATTAAGTATCTAATACATTGTGCATTTGATATAAGTGAATATGACCCTTAATAGCATAAAATTTTAAGAAATATTTTCGAAGATATTACAGATTTAAACGTCGGGACATAGCGGTTTGTATTGTCTAATGACAAAAAGGCTGTGAACGTTGAAAATTATTCGGTATTATATTTTAGCATTGCACCTGTGCGAAGCTGTTGAGAGTCGCTAGCTATTTATATATATTGTTTATGTATTTTGTGTATTATATATGTATATAGTTTGGTTTATTTGGACGAGTAAAAAGGTCATTACGCTCTCTTTATCTTCATTTAAATATCAAGACAAATAAATATTGTGTTTTTTTTTGGTTCAGACAAAGGTATCGCGTTAAAAAGCCATAACTGACAGTAAACAATAAATTAAATAAATAATTAATTTAAATTAATTAACATTTTTATTAAACAATAATTTATTAATATTATCAATTTATTATTTCGATTACAACGTCGTTCGTTTTTGTATTAAATAAAATACTTACAATAATATAATTTATAAATGTATTAAGTAGTATGTATACTGTTAGTTTTTTTGCTATGGCAATTATACCATCATCTTTAGGCTGTGGTCGTATTTGCATAACAATTTGGATGCGTTTTAAAATAATACTAGGCGTAGTAGTTCTGCCATTTTTAGTAAATGTTTATCAAATAGTATGGCATCCAAAAAGAAACCTTCTGGTACCAAATATGTCAATCATAAATATTTATTCGCAAATATGTACGAATATTTATTTTTATTCCATCGATATACATATTATTATTACATAGTATAAAACAAAGTCGCTTACCGCTGTCTGTCCCTATGTATGCTTATATCTGTCAAATTACGCAACGGATTTTGATGCGTTTTTTTTTTTGATAGATAGCGTGATTCGAGAACAAGGTTTTTGTATATAAATACATGGACAATATGTTAAAGAAACACTGATAATTTTAGAGGTTTCTAATGTGATGTCGTTAATAAGAAAAAAATGTAGTATATTAATTAGTATCAGTATTTCAACCGTACGAAGCCAGGGCGGTTCGCTAGATTAAATATAAGTTCACATTCCAGAGTGATATTGCATCGTCGAGTCCTATGTCCAAAAGCTTGGATGATATTACTTTATAGCGATAAGACTTTGAGAAGAGAGAAGAGAGAGAGAGATCTTTGTACATCATCCTTAGATATCGTTATAACAGGTTCTTTTACGACTTAGCTAGGCGTGAAAAATGGACTACCTGAAGGTAAGTGATCACCACTACCCATAGTCATTGTTGTTGTTGTTGTAAGAAATATGAAGCGTTCCCTATACCACCAATGCGCCTTGGGAACACAACAATATTGAATACTGTTGTTTGGTGGTATAATATCTATTGAGTGGTTGGTACCTAGGCTTACTCGAGCCATTACCCAATAATATTTATATATTACGGTAGACTATTTGAATTTTCCTTACAAGTTACACTATAGTCAACACGAGTAATTTTGATACTTTGTTCACCAATTAATTGTAAATATATTCGATGATGTAAGATCATATATTATGAATATAAATCAATAAGTATTAGTTACTGTAATAAGATTTATTGAAGGTTCGTATTTGTTTATTAATTTATATAAAAAATATAATTTGTTTCCGATATTGTGAAATGTTAATTATTCGCAAGGTTTTAACTCCTAAGGTCACTGGTATTAGATATAGCACTAATAAAATAAATAGCAAATCGTGGGAGTTTCACGTCATCGCCTAATCGCCTTCATCGATTAATTATTGCGTTTAATAATATTTTACTAAGACCAACTAAGCAGTAATACGTAGCATTATTATATTTGAGAGTGAACCAGTGTAACTATAGGCAAGGAACATCTTATTTCTCAAGCCTTTGGATTGTAGATGTACCAAATCAAATCAAAATAAACTTTATTCAAGTAGGCTTTTACAAGCACTTTTAAATTGTTATTTTACAATTAAGTGAAGCTACCACTGCTTCGGAAAGTAGCTTCTACCGAGAAGAACTGACAAGAAACTCAGTAGTTACTCTTTTTCAACATTTAAAAAATACAAAGTCATATTAGTTGATACAATTATTTTAATTAATATATCCTGCTTGGAAGTCAACAGGTATTAACTCCACGCTTTTTTATCATCTATAAAATCTTGTATCGAATAATAATGTGCCTTTTTACCAATGATATTTTTGCAAACGATTTGAATTTACAAAACGGCAAAGTTAAAAATGTCTGCGGAATTTTATTACCAGAATCGTAGCCATCAGGATTGCCTACCCCACTTGCCAGCTTTATATTTTTGATAAAAAGACAAACAACTCATGCATATTTTTGCAGGATTTTCTAATTAAAATTCGCTGATATTCTTATCATTTAGTGAATATAAGAAGAGTTGAAACGCCAAAATGGTACTATAGGCACTTCAGCTGTTCTTCGATTCAGCGTTATAAATATGAAATAATATTTGCATAAGTATATAAATCTGCATATAACTAAAGTCTTCTGAAATTTCTGGAAAGATTTTGATGAGATTTTTGCTGGCATTATTAATGACAAAAAAAATAATGATTTCACGAGAATACGAATTACGAAATTATTTAGGTCAGCTCGTAATATTAAAATTATTAAAGTGTCAACATTAGTGTTCGATGACAATCATGAAGGATATACATAATATATTATCGCATAATATATACATATAGGTGAACCCACGACTTTACTTGAATAAAATTTACAATCAATAAATAATAATCAAAATATACTTTATTCAAGTAGGCTTTTACGAGCACTTTAAATTCATTTAACAACTAATTATTGAAGCTACCACCGGTTCGGAATGTACATACGACTGAGAAGAATCGGCAAGAAACTCGGTTACTCTATTTCAACACTTAAAAATCCAAAGTCGTGTTAATTAAATACAATTATATATTAATGTAATATGTCCTGCCTGGAGTCAACAAGTGTTAACTCTATTTTTTTATCGTCCGAATGATATGCCTTCTTTACGAATGTAACCTTTACAAATGACATAAAACTATAGAATATTGAATATTTAATTAAATCTATTAAATCTCTCATCACTCTCATCAAATCAATGGGTTCTTCAAATATCATCAAAATCGGTTCCGATTTAAGCTTGAAATGTAACAGACAAACATTCGCATTTATAACATTAGTATACACGACATTGATAAAGTTTTTACACACATATTTATAGAGCATTAAATATTTGTTACAGCTTGTATTTATGTCGCACATATTTTTAGCTTTAACTTGCCTTTTGAGGTTATTTACAATAACAATAAAATACTACTTTACTAGGTAGGTAAGTCTCCATTCTAAAATGAACTCAATGACACTGTTAATAAGGTTGCTTTCACGAATGAATCTATAAATCTAGATATAATTTGCATATATATTAGAAATATACAAGCAATTATGTCATTAATGAAAGCAACAAAGAATAGCGGAGATAAAACGCTACCTTGAGGGACCCCAGTTCACGAACACATAAATATACTTTATAAATATATTGAAGATCAATTAATTGACGTTTAACGTGAGATAAAATAACTGAAGTAAAATAAAATTGTCCGATACATCGAATCATTGACCTTCGCAATGTAAATAAATTATATCGCCTTGAACTCTTATAAGATAAGCATGATAATAGCATTATGAAGAATTTTTTTCTTAACGACAGACATTTTTTTAATCTGTATTAATATTATAAATGTGAAAGTAACTGTCTGTTTGTCGCTTTTTAACGACCAAAGCGCTGAACTGAATTTGATGATACTCGGTTTGAAGCAAACTTGAGCTCCAAGAAAAGACAAGGCTACTTTTTTACCTAATACATGACAACCAACAAGCTATAACATGAGCGAAACCGCGGGCGTCTACTAGTATCACAATAAAGAAATTTTCTCCTTAACGATAAACGTTCGTTTTTGTTTTAGTCTATTTCAATTCAAGAATGGATAAACTCAAATATAGTTTTAGGTATATAACTACGGTATATATATCTCATAGGTCAGTTATAATTATAACACTGTGAACAGTTACTGGCTAATACTATCATCATCCTCGTGCCCTTATCCCAATTGACTTAGCGTCGGCACAGCGCTCTTCTTCTGATATCATTTGATAGATAATATTATGTAGGAATATTTACTTTTATCTTATTGATATATATTTTTTTTAATTTAAGTAGGTATACACTTCCAGATCGCTGTTGCTTCGTCGAATCCTATGTCCAAAAGGTTGTAAGAGGTCACTTTATAGCGATAAAGTTTGGGAAGAGAGAATATAGAAAAAGAACTTTGTACATCTTCCTTAGCTATAGTTATAACAAGTTTTTTTATGAGACAGTGACAAATGGACTACTTAATGGTAAGTGGTTACCACCGTCCATAGTCATAAGCGCTGTAACTAGCTAAAAGAAAATAAATAAATTATATTTATAATTAAACTTAAGAGCTGAGATGGCCCAGTGGTTAGAACGCCTGCATCTTAACCGATGATTGCGAGTTCAAACCCAGGCAAGCACCACTATATATATGTGCTTAATTTGTGTTTATAATTCATCTCGTGCTCGGCGGTGAAGGAAAATATCGTGAGGAAACCTGCATGTGTCTAATTTCATTGAAATTCTGCCACATGTGCATTCCGCCAACCCGCATTGGAACAGCGTGGTGGAATGTGTTCCAAACCCTCTCCTTAATGGAAGAGGAGGCCTTATTCCAGCAGTGGGAAATTTACAGGCTGTCACTTTACTTTTTTACTTTTTAATTAAACTTAAATTAAGTTATTTTTAAAGTTTCAATAATGTCATAAATTACGCAAGCTGTACCAATGACATCGCCTCACAGTCAGATGCTGTTTAATTGGTTTTATCCTCTTGTGGTTGGAATAGATTATAGTTGATGTATAGCATGTAGATGACATCTGTCTGTTTCCAAGAATTAAGAATAATATATGACTATTATTCTAGTCTATTTTGATTAGAAGTCAATCGCAGACCACGCTATCGATCGCCACAGATTTAATACGAGTTGTAATTTCTCATCATATTTTGAACTATGCAATGATGTTCTAGTAAACAGATATGTTATTAACGCGCAAAAAGTGAAGACGAAAAAACGTCCTAATTGGGACGTTTGCCTTTAGTCGTTTTACGTAGTAATACGTTTTGCGTAATTAAAACATCTAGTTATCCCTTTTACTTATTGTTTTTATCAAGCTAACCTTTTTACTTTTAACGAAATGTAAAAATAAACTAAAATAAACGGTCCCCGGCGCGGCACACTTTTTTCTGTTGTTTAGTATGGATATAACATATCTGTTTATTAGAATATCATTGGAACTATGCGTCAAAATAATACTTTAAATTTCAATGGTTATCTACACAAAATCTTTATTAAAAGACATTTTGAGGTTATATTGTTTTGGCGCGTTTTGTCATGACAGATGAAACAACTTCACACCTAATCTTATTTCATAATCTTTATTTTCTTAGACTAATAATTTAAATAACAGAATAAAAATTTAAAAAAAAATGATGAGAGTAGCTTTAATTAATTTTATTATAATAATAAGAACATTCATTAACATAAGAATTATTAATATTAAGTCCTTAATTATATAGGAATGTGAATTAAAAATAGTTTGCATAAATCGTGACCGCGTGCAATGGCGGCAAGAATGCTAGCAGCATTTCCCCGTTGAATCACAATTCCGATCCTCTGAGCTAAAAACGAACCAGCCTTGTCACCAGTGGAGGCAATAAGGCGAGGTGTTGTAAATAAGTTTATATATAGTAGATTATTACATGTTTGTAATTAAAAACAAATTTTAATTACACAGAAAAATGCATGCCTTTTTATATTCCATTCACATGTAATCATGAAATATCTTTGACGTAAAATATGTTACTGTAGCATAGCTATATGATTCTATTTTTTTTTTAAATATAACTAGCGATCCGCCCCGGCTTTGCACGATATTATATAAATATGATAAGCACTGAAGAATAATGTAGCAATCTCCATTTTTTTTTAAATTAGATCTTTCGTTTTAGACTTACATAAAAGCAAACAAATTTGCCTCCTTGTAATATTAATATAGATAAAGAACAATATATGTGTAATTCATAACATATATGAGTATTGGGTAAGCGAACTCGGACGCTTTGAAAAGCGCTTATTGCTGGATTTTATAAAAATACCATTTTATATGTCTGTATGTCTGGAAAACGTAAATGACTAATGTTGGAAGATTTATTAAAGACGATTGTTGAATTTCAATTTAGACTTTAAAGTCTATAAATATATATATGACATACATATAATATGTTAGGAATCAGCGAGATAATGAGTGCATACTTTTTTAAAATAATTGTTAAATTATATTTATATATCCTGATTTAAATTCAATAAATACTTCTTTCAAGAGTTTTCAACCACATTTTTTTTATTTCCATTCTTTGTTTTTATTAATTGTTACTTTTTTATTATTTGGTAAAACACATGAGTGTTTTCTGTTTCCTTACCTTTGTGAACCGATGTATAAGCAAATAAGACCAAATAAGAGTTGAAATACAGGACTTTAATACGGGCGGGTTCAACATAGCAACGACTTTGAAGACATTCGTTTCGATAACATTCACAGTTATTTATAACTTGGCCTATTGAAAAACAATCTCAATATAGCATACGCATAATACTCAATACAAATATTATATTAATTACAAAAAAAGTTATGATTTCGGATTTGTTAATTTCCAAGCAGGATATGTATCAAATTAATCGTCCTTTTCTTACCTTGTTTTTAAAGTAACTACTGAGTATCTTACCGGGTCTATTCGGTAGAATCTACTTTCCGAACCGGTACTTTTATGCATCTTCTTGAATAAAGAATATTTCAATTTTGATTTTGAACACCAATGTGCCAACAAACTTGGAAACTACGATGTTATATTATGCCTGTAGTTACTCTAACTCGTATATATTTTTCATAGCGTTGTAAAGTAACAGCCCGTAAATTCCCCACTGCTGGGCAAAGGCCTCCTCTCCTATTGAGGAGAAGGTTTTGGAACATATTTTACCACGTTGTTCCAATGCGGTTTGGTGGTTTACACATGTGGCAGAATTTCGATGAAATTAGACATGCAGGTTTCCTCGCGATGTTTCCCTTCACCGCCGAGCTCGAAATGAATTATAAACACAATTAAGCACACTTAACATATATATAGTGGTGCTTGCCTTGTTTGAACCTGAAACCATCGGTTAAGATGCACTCGTTCTAACCACTGGGCCATATACGCTCTCATAGCGTTATATTCCTTAGAAAATATTTTTTTTATTGGAATTCGTTTTACTTAATTTCCATACAGAATAACTAAAATTAATCATATGTAACTTTTGAGTTTTAATGAGCTCTTTCTTTGAGTTTTTTCTGTAAAAGAACATTTTAATGCTAAATTTAAACCCTACGTACTTTAACAATACAGAGTCCTACTATGAATTTCACCACGGAAAAACCCAACAATGTTTTTAACTCTTGGGTTTATTTTTTCATACGATAATTCGTTGTGTACGTTCAATTTATCTTTTTAATCTTTTTACATGCTTACCGACCCACCCCGGCTTCGCACAATACAATGCTGATACTAAATATACTACAGAATGTGTTTCTTTACTAAATTGTCTGTGTATTGTATACAAAAACCTTCCTCTTGAATCACTATATCTATTAAAAAAAACCGCATCAAAATCCGTGGCGTAGTTTTAAAGATTTAGATAGATTTTCGAGGACATAGAAAGTGGCTTTATTTTAAATTATTTAGTGATAGTAATAAGTACATTATTAATAGTTTTTAATAATGAATTATTTGCTTGAATCACTGTATCTATATTTAAAAGACCGCATCAAAATCCGTTGCGTAATTTTAAAGATCTGAGCATACATAGGGACAGACAGCGGTAAGCGACTTTGTTTTATACTATGTAATGATACTGCACATATGTTTATATATGTGTGCGTGTGTTTGTACGTCAAAATAACCCACTATGAGTAAATGTATACTTCACTTCTTTATACGAGGCCTCAGTAACTCCTATTTTTCCCGTCCAATTAAACGTAAATCTGTCACTGGCTTTATTTTTTTTTAAATATATAGTTTCCTTGTGCGTTGGTCATACATTAGTCTGCTTAATTAAAAATATGTCCATTGCAATTTCTTCAATGGATACTGTTATAGCTTTCATAGCTGACAGGCATTTTATGACTTTACAGTTATTAATATATGAATGTGCAGTGAAATTAATATTTTTTTACTATCTGACTAATAATGGACATATGTTTAAATGAATACAATGCCATTTGCAAGCCTGACTACCGTATCTTTAAAAATAGACGTACAAGCTTTTTAAGTTTGTTCCGTGCATTTCCAAAGCTTTAAATAATTCGTTATATAAGTTTAGCAAAACAAGTACCTATCCAAGTAATAAATATCACAGGATCTTTATCCCTGGAGGGCCTTTTAAGACTATCACTTGTTGTAGTAAAGTAAAGTAAAGTAACAGCCCATAAATTTCCCACTGCTGGGATAAGGCCTCCTCTTCCATTAAGGAGAGGGTTTGGAACATATGCCACCATGCTGTTCCAATGCGGGTTGGTGGAATGCACATGACGTTAACGTTTCCTCACGATGTTTTCCTTCACCGCCGAGCACGAGATGAATTATAAACACAAATTAAGCACATATATATAGTGGTGCTTGCCTGGATTTGAACTCGCAATCATCGGTTAAGATGCACGCGTTCTAACCACTGGGCCATCCCAGTTGTTGTAGCGAGGACAATAATAGCCGTTACATAGGAATGAAAGGGATGGTTCTGGTCCGTAATGGTATTCTGTAAATAATCTGTTATTTATGTTTTTTCGGAAGTATATTCTACATTCAATGGTCGTTCTGGATCTTTGGGGGAGGCCTATGCCCAGCAGTGGACGTCCTTCGATCCTATTTTATATAAATCTTTTCTCGGATTAATTACTCCTGACAACTTCGGGTTTTCTCGAGGCTAAGTATTCCCGAGAATGACTATTAATAGATCTTCTGGGGCGCCCCATTGTTGGTCTCAGACTTGACTAGACAAGGCAACCCGTCCCCGGGTTTTTCCCTGCGTCATAGATTAAAATAAGCTTGGCTGTAAATAAATAAATATGAGACAACATCACATACATCACTCTGATCCCAGAAAACTAATGATAATCTAATCGGCCGGGAATCGAACCTAAGACCTCGAAAACCTGTGTATGCACCACTCGACCACGGAGGTCGTCGACATCGGAGGCATATGAACTCTATGAAGGCATATTTATAAATCTAGGTATAGCTTCGCTTGCATACAACCTTATCTTTATGAATATGACATGCAGTTATTACCTTATTTTTTATAATTACATCATAATAATGTTTAAATTATTGTTATTTAAAATATAATTAACGTATGATTACCTTACATTGTGTATTAACAAACAAGGGAACTTAGCTACGGTGGAAATAACCACAAGGACAATTATAGGACCCGTGTATTATATTCTAAAATTATAAATGCGATAGTATATCTGTCTGTTACGCTTTGACGGGGAACACTGAATCGATTTTGATGAAATTTGAGATAGAGCAAGATTTGAGGACCTTCATCCTTTATTCCAGTGACAAGACATGTGTTCTGTATACTTAAAACCCATGATACCCTTGAAAAATTTAAGGATTTTTTTATGGCATAAACGACGGTCGGAGAAATGTTCCAAAAAATGGTAAGTGATCATCACTACCATTACTGCGGCATTGACATTTTCGAAACATAAAATTTTAATCATTTCTAAGATAACCAACACACTTATTAATGGGCGGTGGTTATCATTTACTATCAAGTGATCTATTTACATATTGTTCTATGTATATCTTTAAAAACCAAAAAATCATTAATTTCAGAAAAAATATCAGTAAACCAGCTACCTTCTTGCAATTTAACGCCATTGGATTTTCTCTGACTTAATGTATATCTATGCAAAATCAAAAGTCTACGATAAAACACAAAACACTTTATACAGTGTGAAAATGGGGTCTTCAGATAAGGCCATGTATGGGTCAGGCTTGTTGGCGATATGCCTGAGTTCATATACAAATATAGATGCCCTAAAATTTGGAATATTAAAATGAAGAATTGAAATCGCTTGGCAAAATCATCTCCAAATCTTCTCCTCCAGAGAATGGGCTTTTATCCAGCAATGTAATATCTACAACATTAGAGTTGTCTAATACATACAATGCCATAAGATATTGGGTCTTACAAAATGACAATAAAATAATAATTAGGTTTTTAAAAATGTTTGTATAGAGTCAGTAACTCCTTTGTGGGGCAATGTATACGGTTTTACAACAGGATCCCAGAAAGCGTTCAAAATGCCTGTGTTGCCAAATTAAAAAAAATATATTAAGGAACGCTTGTGTGCAAAGGGTTATTATACAATTAATGAGTTTATGATCGATAGCACACCTTGGGAATAAAACGATCGCCTCCTGGCTATTTCATCTCATATTAAATTGTTTATATAATATATGAGACAATAAAAGAAAAATCCCGCTGAGTTTCTTTCGCCGGTTCTTCTCAGGTCGGGGTGTTTCCTTTTCCGAACCGGTGGTAGTGTTTCAATTGACCATCAATAAGAAAGTGTAATACTTCTAAATCGAATAAAGTTATTTGAGTTTGAGTTTGTATACTGGCTATACAAATTTTTGTTATTTTTCGTTTGACGCAGTTTACTTGTATTCTATAATGTCTCGAATAAGTTAGTACGACAATAAAATCCTTTGGCATTGTTACATTTGTTTGCTTTTCAACTTTAACCTATCATACAGCCCGTTATATTCCTTTTACATTTTATATTACAAGGATACAGGATCGAATCTGTAAGACGATTTTGTCACAGCGTACCGGATTTACGATTTGCGCCACAAATACGATGGAATGTTCTAAAGCGTTGCGTATTCGCAACTGATCGCGTGGCCAGTGAAGGAAAACATCGTGAGGAAACCTACACGTTGGTACTCCTGAGACATGTAAACGATACGATGTTGGGAAATTTAGGAAAATGATCTTCAAATATTTCTCGGATATTGGGTGTTTTATTACACTGCTTGGTTAAGTATCAGGAAAATAAGGCTATTAATTTTGAGGTACTGCATTCAAGAGTAGAGAAATTAAAAAACCTATGCGATTTTATAATACACTAGTCGTATCCACGTTTGAATTTAATAAAAAAGTTATTGTTCTGTCCATAGATTTTACTATAACTTCTTCATTCTGTAATAAAACTAGTCATAACGGATTGGAATCGCGTATATTAATATTTTAGACACTACCCGTGACCACGAACGCTGTAAAGTGCTCGAAACGTCGGGATGTTAAAAATAATTAATATACGCGATTCAAATCCGTTATAACTAGTTTTATTTCAATGTGTAATCGCGAAAATTTAAGACAACATATTCTTCGTTCTGTATTTGCCAGTGAATTTACAAATAAATTTAGTAACATTTAGTGTTCATGTCCTTGGGGCAAAGGCCTCCCACTTTTGAGGAGGAGCTAGGAGGATACACGTGTAGGAGAATTTCATTAAAATTAGACATACGCAGATTTTCTCACGATGTTTTTCGTCGCACGGGTGGACTTTTATTATATAGTTTATGTTACTTGTGAGATGACGTCTGACAGAGAAGTATGGAAGGAGAAGACATGCTGTGCCGACCCCAAATAAAATTGGGATAAGGGCAGGAGAATGAGTATGATTTATTATTATTACCTTTTTTATATGTTTACCTTTAATTTATATTTTTAGTGGGTCTTTTCCGACATGTTTAATAACCGTCGTTCTATTTCAACTTATTTACGCAAAAACCTTAACAAATTATACACCTAAACCTTCCTTATGAATCTTTCTGCCTATTCCTTTCGATTTTCGTTTCGAAAAGTTCAGTAGTTTTGGAATTTATCGGGAACATAAAGACAGACAAATCGCGGCCGGGGAGTTTGTCAACCGACTTCAAAAAGGAGGTTATCAATTCGTCTGCACTTTTTTATGTTTGTTTGTTGTTGATTTTGATTTTTTTTTTTGTTTGAAAGCTACTGCTTCCCGTGTGATCCCATTTTAATTAAGTCCAGTTCTGATGATGGTATCCATATGAAAACGATACAAGTCTTAAATCCGGACACCGGCTCCAAATATAACAATAACTATAACTACGATATATAATCGTAAATAGACTTTTAAGTACGTAGTCTGATATTTTTCATTTCATTTTACCTAGGAGGACTCTAAAAAATAATTTGAATACGCAATTATTTTTATTATTCTTTAGTGCATAATATTTATGTGTTTTAAATTAGTGTTTAGTTTGAAGTCGGTTTTTATTTTTGTTGAATTTTTTATTTACTTTATGTGGTACGTGAAAATTGAGTGGTTTGAATCCGCAATCATCAATCAGGAAACTTGGGCGAGTATTATCTATTTTCGTTCATCATTTATTTCTTATTACCTACCGGTGAATATAAGCGTATTTGTAACGAATCAATTGAACCGACTAACTCAATTACACGCGATAACACTCCGACGCCCAGCAATTCGCTTCATTAATTACGTAATTAAACATCAATAAGGCCGCGCTCAGTCAGATTTGTACATAGACAAACTATTGCTGATCGAATGGCTGGAATATGCCAATCTTTAAATCAAATCACTTTTATTAAAGTAAACTTCACAGCTGAGATGGCCCAGTGGTTAGAAAGAGTGTATCTTAACCGATGATTGCGAGATCAAACCCAGAAAAGCACTACTATATATATTCATGTGCTTAATTTGTGTTTATAATTCATCTCGTGCTCGGCGGTGAAGGAAAAACATCGTGAGGAAACCTGTATGTGTCTAATTTCATCAAAATTCTAACACTTGTGCATTCCACCAACTCGCAATGAAACAACGTGGTGGAATATGTTCCAAACCCTCTCCTTAATAGAAGGAGGCCTGATCCCAGCAGTGGGAAATTTACAGGCTGCTACTTTACTTTACTTTAAATTTCACAGTGAAGCGTTTTTTAAATCGTCAATAATTAGATACTTGGTAGTTTTGCTAAGCAGCTTCTAGCGAGAAGAAACGGCAAGAAGCTCGCATAGTTGCTTATTTCATATAAACAGATTTACAGTGCTGTTATTTAAAGTAATTAGTGTCCTATGATGGAACCCGAGTCTAACTCCAGGCGTTTCTTTCTAAAAAGTACTCTTTTAATCTATACATATAATAAAATTGGAGCGTCTTTTTTACTCAATGCATATGTATGTACACACGTTACATATACCAAAATAACATTTTTTTACAATTTTTTCGCCGGTTTTGTTGGCTGACACCTGACGCTTATATAATCGTAAATCGACCTACAAGTAGTCTAATATTTTTCATTTCATTTTACTTAGGAGGACTCTAAAAAATATGTTGAATACGCAATTATTTTTATTACTTCTTAGTGCATATTTATTTGTTTTAAAATAGTGTTTTGTTTGAAGTCGGTTTTTCTTTTTGTTAAAATTTTTATTTTTTTTTATTTCAAACGCGTACAAGATTGCGGGTACAGCTAGTGTAAACATAAGATACTATATAGTTACAAGCACTTTTGAATCGTCATTTAAAAACTATTTTAAGTGAAGTTACTGTATAAACAGTATCAATTTTCTTTTTGGACTGCGTACAAACTCATTCGGAAGTAATGAATACTATTTTTTCAATGATATTACTAAGAAATTTGCATTGAAAAAGAATTTCCATTTAAGACGAATACCGCAGACACAACCTTCGGTTTTTCCCGGAAATTCTATCTCTTTCTATCATTGAACAATTATCATACACACGAACGAGAGAGAAGATCTGATTCATCGCGATTTAGAAAGGATTAATTTTATACTAACGTCCTTGCATCGATTTTATTATGTGTTTGTTTATGTACTTTGTTTTAAATATTATGTATTCAAATGTAATTAATACTCCCTAATATTGTTGACCTATAACAATAATCAGGACCTAGGTCCTAGGTCCTACGTCTGGGTAGGTTCATCTCATTAAATATTCTAGGACGGTTCCCAGTACTGTTGTGTTCTGGTTTGAACGATGAGTCTGAGTAACTACAGGGGTAGATTCATTGGCCGAGCGTCAGATGCTTCAGAAAGGGCCATTCTAGAGCACAGCCTCAAAACATCTATTCATAAATGGCCACAGAGCCGCCAAGACTGTACTCTCTTTGATCGAGCGCGAAGCAAGGTCCGCTGGATTGTAATAAATACAATTAAGAGTATTACTTCATATTATTTATTATTCATTATTATGTATTATTTATTTTGAATATATTCTTTTGAAATGAGTGAGTGGGGGCCACGTCTTCCAAGAAGACGATGAACTTAAAGTCCGTCGGAGATCTGGGGAAGGGTCATGACATGACATGTCATGCTTAGTTCCCAAGGTTGGTGGCATTTGCGTTGCAAAAAATGGTTAATATTTCTCATAGTGCCATTGTCTATGGCGGTGAACACTTACCATTTGGTCCATTTGTACAAAATCATAATCAAAATAAAATTAATTCAAGTAGGCTTTTACAAGCACTCATGTCATTTGACATTTAAGTGAAACTACCACCGGTGCAGAAAGTAAATTCTACCGAGAAGAACCCGCAAAAAACTCAGTAGTTATTCTTTTTCGACATTTAATAAAAAATACAAAGTCAAATTAGTTAAATACTATTATTTAAATTAATATACCCTGCTTGGAAGTCAACAGGCATTAATTCCACGCTTTTTTATCATCTATAAAATCTTTTAACGAATAATATGCTTTTTTTACCAATGTATTTTTATAAACTATTTGAATATACGAAACGGCAAAGTAAAAAATGTCTGCGGAATTTTATTATAGAAATCCTTACCTTGCCCCAAGAATTTATTGACTTTGCGGAGTCGGAAACTTGGCGGTATGTCCTACCTATGTCATAAAAAAGGAGATTAATAGATATACATATGGCTTCATATGTCACTTCATATGTCAATATCACGAGACGAATTGATCCTTGTAGCCGAGTATAAAATTCAATCTATTTTTGCTCAAATTAACATTTTTTTGTCCCATATACAAATACTTACCAAGTATTTCGAGGCCTAAGCCTTAAATGATAACATTTAAATAACCGGTTTTATTATTGTTTATAAAGTCCTCTGATTCAATTCTAAGAAATACAATTTATTTAAAGCGATTTTTATAAGGCTTCTCTGCTTCCTTAACGGTCAAATGAGTAGAATAAGATCAACCGAAGTGGAAATGAATGGAGATGGATTCCTTTGTTATTTATAACATCCAAATTATGTTGGGATTAAATATTAAATTAAATTAAATATTGGACAACATCACATACATTATTCTGATCCCAATGCAAGTTAATGCACTTGTGTTATGGAAAATCAGAAGTAACGACGGTACCACAAACACCCAGACCCAAGACAAGAACATAGAAAACTAATGAACATTTTCTACTTCGACTCGGCCGGAAATCGGATATTGACGAAAGTATTCGAATGATTAAGATTATTTCTTATTTATTATATATCGGCGGTTAAGGAAAACGACGTGAGGAAACCAGCATGTGTCAAGTTTCATCGAAATTCTGCCACATGTGCATTCCACCATCCCGCATTGGAACAGCGTGGTGGAATATGTTTCCAACCCTCTCCTTAATGGAAGAGGAGGCCTTATCTCAGCAGTGGGAAAATTTAGAGGCTTGATTTTAATATATTTGTAAATATATTTTAATATATTTGTAAATGTATATAGAGGACATATAGCGTCAGTGAACCTTAGTACCTGTAAGGCTTGATAAGTTAACTACAAAACCTAACATCATACTCGTATGCTTCTTAGTGAAATTATCGTGACGCCAAGCGAAGTAAAACACCGTGCTTGTAGCTACCTAACTTCAGATGCCGTTATCATAATGACGTCACGATACAGTTGGTAGAGAATCAAATGACATAACTTGAAATTTACGATTCTCTGGATTTTATATTTTTATAAATAGCACGTAGGACCTTTTGGCCGAGAATACTGCTCGTGTAATATGAAACTGTACTAAGACTCTTATAACTTGAAAATGGAGGAAAAAAATTATGACGCCGGTTATTCCTGGAATTGACTTAATCGACTAAGCATATAATCATTAAATATTATTTCAGCAATAACTTATACAAATACATATAACATACAGTATCAAACACGGACACACATATATCAACATTTTTCTGTATATAAATATCAATGAAAACCAAGATGGCCCAGTGGTAAGAACGTCATCTTAATCGATAATAGCGGGTTCAAACCAAGACAAGTAACTACTCAAACTCAAATTCCTTTATTCAATATAAAAGCATTATACTTACTTATTGATTGTCAAATAAACACTACCACCGGTTCGGAAAAAGGAACACCCTGACCTGAGAAGAACCGGCGAAAGAAACTCAGCGGGTCTTTTTTTTCTGTTATTTTTTTTTTGTCAAATTTATAAGGTACATAGTAGTATATCCTGTTGTTCCTTAACATTTTTTTTAAATTTGGCAACAGAAGCATTTTGAACACTTTCTGGGATCCTGTTGTAGAAGCGTATACATTGCCCCACAAAAGAGTTACTGACTCTATGCAGTCGAGTAACAGGAGTAACAAGATTGTGTTTGTTCCTTGTACCAATGTTATGAGAATCACATTTTCTCATAAAAACATTAATATTTTTCCGTACATACAAAACATTACAAAATATGTATTGAGAAGCAACAGTCAATATCTTAATTTCTTTAAATCTATACCTTAATGATTCCTTGGCTCCTAGGGTCCTACTCCTATAAGAAACTGAAAATTTCGTATGTGTAATAGTAATCTGAGAGTTAATGATTAAACGGTGAGTTTTATATTGCTTTTATATATATATAAATCGATTATGATTGATTATATAAAATACTAACAATACATCATGAGGCCGTCGTATTATTATTATACCAGGGTTCAGTAAACCACGAAGACCTTAGAAAACAATTAAACCTTAAAACAAAAAATTCAAAACACGCGGTCATTTCAAAGACAAAATTAAAATCTCTTACGTCATAAACAAACGTCAAAATCAGCTGTTTTGATTGGACCTTTTGACAGTGCGTTGATAGTAAAACAAGACAAATTTACAAGTATAGGAACATATCCAATTGTATTAATAATAATGATGACTTTGTGCAAGCCTGTCTGGGTAGGTACCACCCACTCATCAGTTATTCTACCGCCAAATAACAGTACTCAGTATTGTTGTATTCCGGTCTGAAGGGTGAGTGAGCCAGTGTAACTACAGGCACAAGGGACATAACATCTTAGTTCCCAAGGTTGGTAAGGAATAGTTAATATTTCTTACAGCGTCATTGTGTATGGGCGATGGTGACCACTTACCATCAGGTGGCCCTTATGCTCGTCCACCAACCTATACTATAAAAAAAGACAATTTGTAATCTCTTACGTCATAAACAAACGTCAAAATCAGCTGTTTAGATTACAACTTTTGACAGTGCGTTAAAAGTAAATCAAGACAAATTTACAAGTATAGGAACATATTTCATTGTATTAATAATAATATTATAATTTTAATGAATTGTAAAATATAAAAAAAAACAAACTCAGTCACACACTCACGCAAAGGTGTCTTGTAAATCATTACATAGTATAAAACAATGTCGCTTACTGTCTGTCCGTATGTATGCTTAGATCTTTAAAACTACGCAACGGATTTTGATGCGGTTTCTTTTCAACCGACTTAAAAAAGGAGGAGGTTCGGTGTCAGCCAATATATTCATCAAAAAACAATACGAGAATACTTTAAGAAATATTTTCTTTTACAAATTACCTTTTGTACGATATTGGGTTTTAAGTAGTCTAATATTTTTCATTGCATCATACTTTAAAAAATATGTTGAATACGCAATTATCTTTATTACTTTTTCAACAAAAGTCTTTAATTTCCCACTGCTGTGCTAAAGGCCTCTTCTCCCTTTGAGGGGAAGGTTTGGAACATATTTCACCACGCTGTTCCAATGCGGGTTGGTGGAATAAACATGTGGCAGAATTTCTATGAAATTTGTCACATGCAGGTTTCCTCACGATGTTTTCCTACACCGCTGAGCACGAGATGAATTATAAAGACAAATTAAGCACGCACATGAATCAGCGGTGCTTGCCTGGGTTTGAACCCGCAATCATCGGTTAAGATGCACGCGTTCTAACCACTGGGCCATCTCGACTGTTTATTATCTTTATAATTACTTTTTAGTGCACATTAATTTGTTTTGTTTGAAGCCGGTTTTTCTTTTTGGTAACATTTTTATTTATAATAGATATATTGATTCAAGAGGAAGGTTTATATGCATAATACATGTACAATATAGTAAATAAATTCTGATAGTTTTAGAAGTTTCTAATGTCATGTCTTAAATAAACAAATTCTGTAGTATATTTAGTATCAGCATTGCACCCGTGCGTAGCAGAGCGGGTAGGTAGTATAAATTTATAATTTTAAAATATATATGAAAGTCCAAGTACCTTTTAGTCTTTACGTGCCTTGATATTTGTGGAGTGAACTCTGGTGAGTTTGACTTTGACATTCCAATACATGGCAACAAACCCTGGCATTTTCCAGAAACTTTGGTTTTTTTCCGTTTACGTTTTTGGATCAAGATTATTTCGATATGATTCAAAAATCTTAACGGAAAACCCCCGTTATTATTATATCTGTAAAACCATTTATAAAGACTATATATATAATACAGTGTAAACTCCATGTAACGTCACTCGATTTAACGGCAAACTCTCTAAAGCGTCGAAATCAATTGGTTTTAGTTGGTTTAGCTTGTATTCTATACAATGATACACTCTACATAACATCACACCCACTCTCAATAACGACAAAAATTGAGAAATAAAAATTAAGTTTTTTTCCTTTTAAGTTGCTAAAATTAGAAAAAACTGCGCATCTGTGTACGTACTTTTGTCGCTTTATTATTCTAGCCCTCAATAAACTCGAATGTCGGCACCACGCATTAGGAACTTTCTAAGAAATTCGTTAATTTGTTTACAAATTGGGATTGCTTGCACGTGAAGACTGTGACCATGCCTAATAAGTATGAGTCATGGATTACAACGTTATCATATGTATTCTACGGTTGATGAGGTGGAAACAGAACTTGAGTTTGATAGCGACGACGACCTTCCATTAACTGATTGGATTCAGCAGGTCAACATGACAGGAAATACGGTAAATTTTCAAACCTACATCGAAGTAGACAACTGCCTGTTTACAACGGCTTCACTCGACATAGAAATTTTGGATTCAGTGAGAAAAAACTGAGGTTCATGAATAAAGAGATGAAGAAGATGAGACGGATGAGCTTGAGCCTCCGCCAAGCGTTAAAGAAGTTCTGAAAGCAGCTAAATTATTGGAAAATTACTTCCTTTATATAAGATATAAATAAAAAAATTAAAAATATACAACAAAATTAACATCATAAAAGGCATCAGACAAAAATAACAGAGTATACGCAATAGCGTTCAAATAAGATATATGTATTTTATGTACATAACTACTAACAATAGACTAAAATAAACTTTTTTTTCGAATTCTGATTTTTCTTCTCTTCATTTAACGACCACTCTTTATAACGCCGTAAAATGCACAGTCCCTTCAGTGTCGTTATATAGAGTTTACACTGTACTTGAATATATGTATGATGTTTTGAATAATCGAAATAAAAATATACTTTATTCAAGTAGGCTTTTATAAGCACTTTTGAATTGTCAAATAACAACTATATTAAGTAAAGCTACTACCGGTTCTGAAATTAGGTGCTACCAAGAGAACCAGCTAGACACTCAGTAGTTACTCTTTTTCAACGTTCAAAAATACAGTCATGTTAGTTAAATACAATTATATATGTACGTAATATATCCTGGAAGTCAACAAGTATTAATTCCATCAAAAACAATACTTGTCAAAAAAACCAAGTCTCGCAACTCAGTTGTTCTGCGGTAAAAAGTTGTGAGATCCATGGTGGACGTATTAAGACAGGAAGTCGCTTAAGTATTACATGGATAAGACTTGGTATTACATGGATCTCACAACTTTTTACCGCAGAACAACTGAGTTGCGAGACTTGGTTTTTTTGACAAGTATTGTTTTTGATGGGATCTCATTTCTTTTTGTATTTTGTAGACAGTTCTACTTTTTTTCTTTTCGGTACCTTCTACTTATATCTACCAGCAACGAATTTTCTTAAAGCCCTCTCTCTGAATTATTAACTTTTCTTATTTTTGTAGGTAGCCTTCCGTTTTCTCTTTTCCGGTACTACTTCTTGAGCTTCGGCTACAGTTTTTCTAAGAGCCCACTCCCTGTCTCTATGTGTTTTTCTGGGGGGCCTTGATGTTAAAATTTTTGACAAATCTGGACGGTAAATGATTCTTAGTCTGTTGTATTCACAAATTGAGGATTCCTGCGCTTTAACACTTCCAAAGTCGATGTTAATTAGATGTAAACCGCCCAGACTTGTAACTCTCGAAAGTGCCACGTAAGCTTGACCGGATGTGAATACTGCAGAACCGATATCCATATTTTATGTAATTAATACACTAAAATATTAATATGTATATTATTATTAATAATATATACTATTATTAATAATATTAATTTTATTATTAAAAATAATAATACATAATATCCAAATATTTAATAATATTATAAAATAAATTAAAAAATAATAAATAAATACAGGAAAAGCGGTCTTTGGAAATGTAAAGAAACATGGTCATAGTTTAGTCTGGTCTTGTAGTTATAAGTGTGCACTAGTTGAGAACGTAATTACACAATTAACAACCATTTTCGAAAGCTTATTAATATAATAAATTTATTATATTGTTATTATAATAATATAATAAATAATCTTCCTTTGAATTTGTATTTTTTTTTTTTTTAAATTTTATCATTTTGTTAATTATTTTAGTTTTTCCTTGGTTCATACACTAAACACTACTTATATTCCAAATTTGAAGCTTCTAGGTGTGCTAGAAGTGCCTTAGAATTTTGATGATCGGTGAGTCAGTGAGTGAGTGACAAAATTAAGAAACTTTGACCCGTTATAATTCTTAAACTACTAGTTCAAATTGAATGAAATTTGAAATATACCGTGTCTTTACAATGCTTGCATGGTTACTGAAAATTCAGTCTTCTAGTTTTATCCACAACGAAGTTACAGGGGGTCGAAAATGGCCTGAATTGCTTCGAGAAAAGGATGGTACGGCCGTGCTGCTTTTTTGCTCGACTTGGTGGGGGCACTGCCGTGCCCCCAGATTCCACGCTTTTGTCATCGTCTATTTAATCTTGTATTGAATAATAAAAATTGTATCAACAATTCTGGTACTAATTTAGGAGCAAGTCTGAAGATACAGAAATCTTTTGAGAGGAAGGGGAAGTCAGAACACTACTTGAACCCCTACTTCATATGGAGCTGATAATAAGTATGTACAGACACGCAAATTCCAGACTTTAATACGCAAACTCTATGATAGATAACACAAAACCCTTTTGGAAAGGACTACAGATTATATCAAATAAAGAAATTATTATTCATAAATTTATATTAAAAATTGTTATATCTATACTGTTGAAGAGTTCCACCATCTTGAGCGAATATGACACAAAACTGTAGAGTCATCGTTACAGAATTGACCCGAAAAAATTTTCCACTCCGTAGCACAAAAAGGAAGGGTTTATTTAACTTTGTAAGAATTATATAAATAACATAATGTACAGTCAGAGTAAGAAAACCTTCGTCAGTTATCAAATTAATTCCTTTATCAAGTCGTAAACTCTTAGTACCTTTTGAATCTAAACATCAAATCATTGCAATGCAATATGTCATTCTCGATCGGTAAAGCAGATTATCACTCGTACTGAGCACGCAAAAATAGATCTTAAGGTGACGAACCTTTTCTTACCCTGATTGTAAAAAAACAGATGTGTGTAATTATTTTTTTTTAATTCCACAATATTTTAACACAATGAGTGTTAATTTGGTACCCAAATTAAAGAATACAATGTGAATTGATTTTTTGGTTATTTTATTAGTACGAAATGTTTGGGTCTTACAAAATGATGTCGAAACACATCATTTTAGTTAGACCTAAAGTTTAATGAACGCGCTTTGTTATTTCTGATGAAGGGAGCCAGTTGAACAATAACAATAACAAATAATACGACAACACAATAAAATAAAAATGGCTCTTTAAAAATTAATCATCACCCAAAAGTAAAAATTCGACCTTGAAAGTTTACAATTTTTTTTTAATTGTAAAAATAGTTACCATACAAAAAAAATCATAATCAGACAACAGACAAACAAGGATCGGAACTGTTCTGCCTTTGCGTGCTATACACAGGTATTAAAAATGCAGCAATTCTTTGATTCTTTAAAAAAAAAAAATAATGGCAGATCTTTATACACAAACAAAACAGGTTTAAGCGTGGCGATGGAAAATTTTTAGCAACTAAAAAAAACGGATCACGGATGTTCCAAGTTATTAAGTCGGTCTGCAGATTATTCTTCGATCATGAATTTTGATACTTGGATGAAACTTATAATTACAGTCTCTAAATTGACTTTCGTTTCGCTATATATATTTAGACAGTTTTTACGCGTGTATATTCGCGTTTAGGAGATTGGTGAAACTATGCCTCCTATACTATCCTTGGGCCTTAAGATATCTTCATAACAAATGTTATCTTTGGTCCAGTGATTTAGCCGTGAAATAACAATAAACAAACAGCCACATATTTTCACATTTATAATATTAGCAGACATTATAATAATAATATTAATATAGTCTGTATAATATTAATATAGCTATGCCTCATATACTGTAGCGTTTCTTTATATATATATTGTTGGAATAAACAAGCAACATCTTCGTCACCTCATACAACTTCTCTTAAAAAAAAAGAAAAAAGGCGGGAGATTGAGATCGCCATTATGATTATTACTGTGTAATGTGATTATTGTGGTTATCTGTGTTGTAGACTAAATGTTTTTCTTTTGTTGATTTATTGTTATTGTAAATTAAAGATAATTGTTTTAGTTTAACCTACTTCTGGTTCTAAAA
This sequence comes from Vanessa cardui, assembly GCF_905220365.1. Classification (NCBI taxonomy): domain Eukaryota; kingdom Metazoa; phylum Arthropoda; class Insecta; order Lepidoptera; family Nymphalidae; genus Vanessa; species Vanessa cardui. The sequence goes on from NC_061151.1 coordinate 3,395,828, forward strand.
TATATATATTTAGGTAGTTGTCGTGCGTAAATATTCGCGTTTAAAGGATCGGTCAAGGATAGACCTATGTCGCCTTCTATGGAATCCTTGAGGAAGTGATTTCTTCAAAACAAATTTGATCAGCTTCAGCCCCGTTGAGATGTGAAAGAGCAATAAATAGAAAAACAGACACATATTTTCAAATTTAAAATATAAGTGTAGATAGTTTTGTGTATAGTTCGTATAGTAAAATAATTATTCAAAAATTGTGATGCATGTCATCCAAAACCAAGTCTTTGGATCGTATACGCTACAAAAAGGTTCCATAAATTAAAATTACCAATTAAAATAAGCCTGTTTTGTGTGTCTATAGATATGACTAAGGATTTTGTACTATGCAAGAATATTTAGTAAAGTAACAGTCTGTAAATTTCCCACTGTTGAGCTGAGGCCATCTCCCCCATTAAAGAGAGGGTAAATAAGAGGAAACATATTCCAACCACGCTGTTCCAATGCGGGTTGATGGAATGCACATGAGGCAGGTTTTCGATGAAATTAGACACATGCATCCTCATGATGTTTTCCTTCACCGCCGAGCACGAGATGAATTATAAACACAAATTAAGCACATATATATAGTGGTGTTTGTCTGGGTTTGAACCCGATATCATCCGTTACGATTCACGCTTTCTAACCACTGGGCTATCTCGGCTTAAGAATATTTATTATCATTATAATCAAACTTATTAATGACAGTAAATATTACACATTATCTCACTGAGTGCTTTCAAGTATGAGGTGCACTCGTATCTTTACAAAATATTAGATATTTTGACAGTTAAAAAGCTAATAACGCTAACCTACCTTTGTTAAGATTTTTTTAATCTTTATATGTCATGTCACAAGGCAAAGGAAAATTATAAACTAGGTATTTTTTTTAAAGTATATTACCTATGTCCTTAATTAATTAGGGAATTACTAATATTCCTATTTACCCCTTCTTTTAAGCATATTGTGTTATAGGGGACGACAAGAGCCCGGGATAGGATCGATCCTGCTACTTCATCATTATCATCACTATATAGTATAAAACAAAGTCGCTTAACGCTGTCTGTCCTTATGTACGCTTAGATCTTTAAAACTACGAAACGGATTTTGGTACGTTTTTTAATAGATAGAGTAATTCCACAAGAAGGTTTTTGTATATAATACATGGACAATATAGTAAAGAAACACTGGTAATTTTAGAAGTTTCTAATGTGATGTACAAAAAAATCTGTAGTATATTTAGTATCAGTGTTCCACGAAGCCGGCCTGGTCACTGGTATTATCATATAATATAATATTTAATAAAGGAGGTTACATATGATATAAAAAGTTAAAATATATTCAGCACGCGTTTCTAAATAGCCTTATATATTAATAGGTTGGGGAAAAAGTTTCTTCGTATTTTATATGAAAATTCAAAAAGTTTTTTTTATAGTTTATTTACATTTAACTAAAGTATGTAGGTGCCATTTTGTTCCATAACTTTTTGCCATCTTGTTGGTAGTGACATGATCCTATTGCTGTAAAAATTTTGGGGCTTCTGATCGAAAAATTGCGACAAGTGGTTTTGGCAGTCCTCTCGTGATGTTAACCTGACACTGCCTAAGGAATTCTGCAGAGACCGAAACAGATGAAAATCTGAAGGTGCAAGGTCAGGACTATACGGCGGATGCATTAATACCTCCCAGCCAAACTCTCGTAATTTTTGTTGAGTGGCTAAAGATGTGTGAGGTCTAGCGTTGTCATGGTGAAAAACCACACCCCTTCTGTTGATCAATTTTGGCCGCTTTCTCTCAATTTCTTGGTTCAATCTCATCAATTGTTCGCAATACAGTTCTGAATCGATGGTCCTGCCGGGCGGTAACAGCTCATAATGAATGATGCCCTTCCAATCCCACCATACACACAGCATTACCTTATTGCTAGTGAATCCGGGTTTTGCCACAATCTGTGAAGCTTGACCGGCCTTTGACCACGATCTTTTTCGCACATTCTTGTCGTATGTGATCCACTTTTCATCACCAGTTATCAGCTTCTTCAAAAATGGTTCGGTTTCATTACGTCGTAATAAAGAATCACAAATGAGTACACGGTTCATTAGGTTTCTTTCAGTGAGTTCATGAGGCACCCATATATCGAGCTTTTTTGTGTACCCAGCTTTATTCAAATGAGTCAAAACCGTTTTGTGGTCAATTGCCAGTTCTTCAGCTACATCGTAACTACTAATATGCCGATCTTGCTCCACTTTTTCAAAAATGGCATCAATTTTGTCCGTAACAGGGCGACCAGAACGAGATGCATCTTTGATATCAAAATTTCCGGCTTGAAAACGCTTAAACCAAACTTGCGCTACTCTCACAGATACTGCATTAGGTCCATAAACATCACAATTTTTTTTCGCGGCTTGAGTTGCATTTTTACCTTTTTTATAGTAAAATTTTAAAATGTATCGAATTTCTTCCTTAGATTCACTCATTTTAACAACAAGAAAAACAAATGAAAATCACACAAATTCCTAATTTGAATTTGGAAGTGCCTTCTTTAAAATTAAAACTTTTTAATGATACCAAAACCAGCCAGATACAAATGGTATAGCCAAAGAGATTTTATTACAAGTTCATACATACTATATGCGAAAAGACTTTTTCCCCAACCTAATATAACCTACCTTCATAATCGAATAATATGCAAAATAATTATGCAAATCTGACTGGTTGTACCAAAAATAAAATGCGATCGAACTAACAAAGAAAACCTTCAGCTTTCATAGAATAGATAGACATAGATAGATATAGATAAAGAAAAAAAAACAAGTCATAACAAGTCATTGGAAATACCGAATGAAATTACAAAGGATTATAACCCGTTTTGATGACAATGCTGCAAACTTAACGGCGTAAAAATTTCCATAAACGCATCGTACGTTCCGGAAGTGCATAAGTGCGCGTGTAAGGCTGCGGACAGACGAGCGACTCTTTTGCGACTTTGCTACGTCATTATAAATTTTCCAAAGTTTTGGAAAATTGAAGGAAGGAGGTGTGTCATTGCTTTCCTCAGAGGCCGAGGCGAAGGGGACAGCGTTGGAACAGCGTAGTGGAATATGTTCCAAAACTTCTTCTCAGAGGGAAAGGCCTAAGCCCAGCAATGGGAAATTTACAGGCTGTTGTTGTTGATGCAAAAATTCACGGTAATCGTTTTCTTTTTTAATTTACAATCACGGGCTCATCGTTGCCAGTGCCTTTTACATTCTACTTTATACATTTTGGTGTTTTATATTTTTACTAAACATCAGCAGAACTTCGCTGGACTTCAATCTTGTCGTCTTCTGAAAGATGAGGTCCACGCTGACTTTATACATACATAATCAATAACAAATAATATATAAGCAATTATTTTTATCCTATTTACTCCAATCGAGCAGGCCTTGTTCTGAGCTCGATCACGGTATTCGACTAAGTTCGTCAAAAAACGTAACAAACAAACGAACAAATACTTCCTGTTGAATTGGAAACGTTGAAAATCTTAAAGAGGGACAACCCATGAAAAGTCTAAATAAAGAAAGAAATTAAAGAAATTTTTTATAGGACACGAGACACACTAAAAAGTATTAAAAAAATAAAAAAGAAAAACAACAAAAAAAAACTAAAATTCACTACTGACCAACTTTTAACGTGTCCTACAAGGTGTACCATTCAGCTTCCAAGTTGGGTTAAAAGAACCCTAGCTGATTTTCAATAGTAACCTGTGTGGTTGTGACGCGCTGTGACAGTATATGGTATTATTTAATAAACACTACAATATTAATATACATACAATAAACATATAATAACAATATATAATTCTGGAATATATACATAGTTTATAAACACATTAGCTATTGGCAATAAATCTTAATATTTCGATATTTTCACTCGTCCGTTTTTTTTATGGTATAGGCTGGCGCACGAGCATATGGTAAGTGGTCGCCATCGCCCATAGAAAATGACGCTGGAAGAAATATTAACTATTCCTTACATCGTCAATGTGCCACCAACCTTGGGAACTAAGATGTTATGTCCCTTGTGCCTGTAGTACACTGGCTCACTCACCCTTCAGGCCTGAACACAACAATACTGAGTACTGTTATTTGGCGGTAGAATAACTGATGAGTGGGTGGTACCTACCCAGACGGGCTTGCACAAAGCCCTACCACCAAGTATATTTTTATAAACAACACTAACACACATTTTATTACAATTACCTATTTAAACAACGAACATTCTAGATACAATTATTTAAAACAACTATATTAAAAAAATTAAATAATACTTCCTCAAAATAAAACATTAAATGTCGCAATAAAATTACACACATTATAAACGAGTTCTTACTTATCGTAACAAGAAGACATACATTTAATGCCAATTACACGACCACGCTGCAATGACTTAGGGCGCTTCCAGACTAAAGACTTACGAACGACTGTCTTAGTTAAACTCGAATTAAAAATATTTACTAGAAATTTGTAATGAAACTAAACATAGCATTATTATTTATTAGTATGTTTTATATATTAGCTGTGCCCGCGACCTTGTACGCGTTTGAATGTACCAACAAAAAATTATTATAGCCTAAGTTACTCCTTATTACATATATCAGTTATCTGCAAGTGAAAGTCCCGTCAAAATCGGTCCAGCCGTTGCAGAGATTACCCGGAACAAATAGACAGACAAACAAAAATTGTAATAAATGATATTTTGGTATATGTACCGTGTACATATGCATTGAGTAGAAAAGGGCTACTTTAATATTACAAACAGACACTCCAATTATATTATATGTATACTAGTTATCGTTCGCGGTTTTGTTAACGTTTTAAGTTAAATAACATCAAAATCGGTTCAGGATGGATGCAAACAGTGACAGACATACAGATAGAGAATCTTTCGTATTTATGATATTAGTATAGATTTAGGAGATTCTTTTATTCCCATATTTAATTAAAATATATATTTTTGACTTCGGACAGTAAGGTCGACATTTGCACGATTTGAAATTTGTTAAAATTGCTAATTGCATTTTATTTGGAGATTTAAGATTGACAACAATGTATAAGATTACATGGTTTATTTAGGTTAAGATAATATATAAAAAAATTGATTGGTTTGTAAATTGTTTTGTATAAATTGAAGTAAATTCGGAAGGTCAATTATATTATTATTTTAAAAATATTACGCGCATAGAAGTAGATTTGGAGGTGAATAATTCGTACAGAAACACGCAGTTATTATATTTATAAAGTAAGATACCATTGAAATAATTAAAGTTATGAAAATAGGTGAGTTGTTTTGCGTACGGCCCAATAATATTCCTGGACCAAAAATGGTAGGATCTTTCTTACATATTGACCAAAATACAAAATCAAAATGTACTTTATTCAAGTAGGCTTTTACAAGTACTTTTGAATCGTCATTTAACAATTAAGTGAAGCTACCACCGGTTCGGAATGTAGATTCTACCGAGAAGAAAAAGCAAGAAACTGTCGTATTTAAAAACACAGTCTTGTTAGTTATAATATATTTGTATGTAATATGTCAACAAGTATTAATTCCACGATTTTTTATACTCTGTATTATCTTGTATTGAATAATATGCCTTCTTCACCAATGTATCTTCAAGATAAACTAATAACATCTAGTTTCCGACTTCGTAAAGTTAATAAATAGGTACATCCTTATTATAGCATGGTATTTGTTGCTACAGTATGATAACATAGTTATTTTAAACTTGGCCTATTAAAATTTAAAGTTCATGTTAAAAAACATTGATAAATAAAGCATATTTCTCAATACAAGATCATATTAGTGATAACAAGCGTGGACTTTATATGATGATTTCCATAAAAAAAATATATATATAACGGAGTAAGCATGCCCGAGCGCGTTTTTAATAAACATGACGTCAGCATAGCTGACGTCACGAGTGTCAGAGTTTCGATCTTTAACCATCTTCGGTGGTATGAAATAAAACTAAGGAAATAATCCTCTCTGATTTATTCCAATATGAGACGGTCCGATCGCTCCGACGGCTCGACCAAGTCTGTCGAAACCGGCGGTCGCTTGATCTTTTATAACAAAAATAGGTGGGTAGACTTATTCACTCAAGATAACAGTTGTTTACAAACATTAAAATATTTCAGAGTAATTTAACATTTCAAAATTCACTAAAAATTATTCATTTAACAATGAAACAGTTTTAAATTATTAAAATAATCATTTCTGGACACGTGTTTTTCTTAAATTCGTGGCTCCGCGCCGACACGGCCATTCTGACAGGCGGTGCGCGCTCTGCACCTGCCTAAGTTGTGCGATTGGAAATCTGCGAATCAAAAATATTTTTGAAGCAGGTATCTGTAAGCAACACATCATGTTGACCTTTGATAATTGTTTTGTAAAACAGTACACAAAGAAATCTCTCATGCACCTTTATTGTAATAAATATGGGAAGATTTTACGCATACTATGCTCATAACTGTGTCATAATAACTGTTAAAAGTTCTCGTAGATCTGTGGTGTATACATGTCTATACCACGGTCCACAAGGTCTCCCTACGGTATCTCATGGTTCTCTGTGGATACATCAAGGATCCGCGGGTAGCTCGAGGGTAACACGTGGTTAGCTCAGAGGTATCACTCTCCAGATTACGGTATATAAATGGCTACCACGGCTCCACAACGCCTCCCAACGGTATCTCATGGTTCACTTTTGGATACATCAAGGATCCGTGAGTAGTACGAGGGTAACACGTGGTTAGCTCAGAGGTATCACTCTCAAACCAGAGTGTACGTGTCTAGTTACGGTTGCATGAGGAATCTCAATGGTAATTAATATTCAAATTTTTTTTTTTTTTTCTTATTGCTCTCTTTTTTATTTATTTTTCTTTTTAGATTTTAAGCTTTTTCTTTTTAGATTATAAGAGGTAAGATAAGTAAATTTTGCCTCACAGTTTTATGCGATGATTAGTTCTCGTCGATGTTGACCACTCGGACTGACTGACCAGCTCGTGATATGGACTGCAACTCCAACTGTCACGGCCATTCTGCGGGACGGTGCGCGCTCTGCACCGGTCGCGTTTCTGGTTGTGGTGCTCGGCGAAGCTGATCACGAGCGCCCTCTGTCGACCACCTTCTCCGCTGTCGTAATTTTTATGAAACCTGTAAATCTCGAAAGGCACACTTCATTAGTCATATCAAGTAATAGTGGTTACGTGGACTCTTAATCTTTATGTTGAAAATAATTAATTTTAGTTTTCTGGGAATAGAAAAGATTACTGTTATATTTCGAACAAGAGTCATTCGTTGCTATAGTTGTGTTATTAGTGCCATTCTGCGGGATGGTGCGTGCTCTGCACCAGTCGCATTACTTGGTCGCCCGGTTGCGGTGCACGACGAAGCTGATAACGAGCGCCCTCTGCCGACCACCTTCGCGATGCGATGCGATGTTTTTTTTTTTATGAAACCTGTAAATCTCGAAAGACACAATTAATTAATCACATCAAGTAATGGTGGTTACGTGCACTCTTTAATCTTTATGCTGAAAATAATTTAGTTTTCTGAGAATAGAAGCGATGACTGTTTTAGTCCGCACAAGAGTCACTCGTTGCTGTTGTTTTGTTGTAAGTGTTGCAAAGTCCTCTGGTTATTAATGTCGATCAGGTTTAAGAAGTTCAGGTGGTATGCGATGTTTTCTTTGTTTAATAAGAGAGTGGTGCAACTCCATATACTAGATGCACTGTTCGGTCTCGTAGTTCTTGATTATTATTAACTCGTTTTTGAGGGTAGTAATAACTTTTTCCACTTAGCCATATGCTCGGCTGTTTCCTGACGTGTTGATTATCTTAGTGTGTCTCATTTCCCCATGATATCCATGTTTTCCGTGATCCACATGGTCACTTGTTGATTTTTCAGTTAAGATGTTCCACACATATGAACAGCATGGCAAATGAGGATGCCCTTGAAGCGTATTGTTCTTAATTGTAAGAAGTAGCCGCCTCAAGTGTTGACGAAGTGGGTACTCCCGCACTAGTCGTCCTTGGAGCTGATGAATGATTTATTGGATCCATGGTTTGCGGTCCTCCCTCGTAGATGTACCAGGCAGTTAGTATGAAGTGCTTAGAGATCTTCTTATCACTTCGCAATATGGTTATGTCTTGTAGCGATCCTTATGTGACAGGTGGTACCGAAGCTGATGAGGACGTGGCAGAGATCGGAGCTTGTTCCGATCCCACTTCTGATAACGGAGGAAGCACGTCCGAGCGCGTTTTTAAAAAACATGACGTCAGCATAGCTGACGTCACGAGTGTCAGAGTTTCGATCTTTAACCATCTTCGGTGGTATGAAATAAAACTAAGGAAATAATCCTCTCTGATTTATTCCAATATGAGACGGTCCGATCGCTCCGACGGCTCGACCAAGTCTGTCGAAACCGGCGGTCGCTTGATCTTTTATAACAAAAATAGGTGGGTAGACTTATTCACTCAAGATAACAGTTGTTTACAAACATTAAAATATTTCAGAGTAATTTAACATTTCAAAATTCACTAAAAATTATTCATTTAACAATGAAACAGTTTTAAATTATTAAAATAATCATTTCTGGACACGTGTTTTTCTTAAATTCGTGGCTCCGCGCCGACATATATAATTGTCCTTTATTGATATAATATACTTGGTGGTAGGGCTTTGTGCAAGCCCGTCTGGGTAGGTACCACTCACTCATCAGTTATTCTACCGCCAAATAACAATACTCAGTATTGTTGTGTTCCGCTTTGAAGGGTGAGTGAGCAAGTGTAACTACAGGCACAAGGGACATAACATCTTAGTTCCCAAGGTTAGTGGTGCATTGACGATGTAAGGAATAGTAAATATTGTCTATGGGTGATGGTGACCACTTACCATCAGGTTAGGTTTTATTCCATAAAAAAAACTGTGATTAAAATAGTGAAAATGAGTAACTACATAGATTCTTGTCAGTTGTTTTCGGTATAAACCACTTTCCGAAGCATTTGTATCTTTAAATTTAATTCAAAGTAACATGTCTATTTAAAAGTTCTTTCATGATGATTGATAGCTATTTAGAAATAAAGTATTATAACAATTCATTTGCTTAACATGCATTAATGTACATATGTGTTATACAATATTATAATTAATGATTTTTTTTATATTCTATAGAGCTATTCTAAATTCGAAACTCATCGTGGAATACGAGTGTGAAATGTCAAAATTTGTTGTTTTCTTTTTGGTTCTTTATTTGTGCCCAAAGGACACAGATTATTATGCCAATGTCACGTCAAAATTTGATATACGAAATTGTCTATGACAATTATAATATTTATCAAAATGGCGTATTATTATAAGACGGTTCTTATTTTGTGTGATACGAAATGTTTTAATCAGAATCACACAGCTGATCCAGGTGTTGTATAGTATTTCCTATCTATGGCAATATGTCCATAGATTACTCGCTACGGTCTGCTTCTATTAACATAAATTCAATCCTTTTTCATTGAATTAACATAATGGTAATTCCGAATGAGTGTTTTTTTTTTATTTTTTTAAATACATTAAAACAGTCTTGTTTTGCTTTACAATGATGATATAAATACAATCTGTACTAATACTTTCCGTTATGAATCATTTTGGGATTTTTTAGACAAACGTCGTATTTTTATAGTCGTTTCAATGTAACTGATATAATTAATTAATTAAAAAAGTAAGGAATAATATTTTACTAAGTAGGTACTGAATATGCTACAACTAAATAGCAATAATTAATATCGTTATGTGTGGTGATTGAATGAGTGAATATAAAAGTTATTATATTGTCTGTGGACGCCCTTATGTTATCTATTAATTTCCTTGTTGAATTAAATTTAAACATTAAAAAAATCCTTAAATTAAAAATTTAAGGATTTATTGATCTATGTATGTGTAGCTATAAAAAATATTTCGATATTTTTTTTTACAGAGTTCGAAGTTCAAATCCGTGTCAGCTGTGTAACATTGATCTGAATGATCATTGGTCGATAGTACTTGATGACGCAATGAATAGCCAAACCAAATTTAAGTATTTTATTAATTCGCTTCACAAAGAAACCGGACGTATATATCAATACAACCTTTATACTTAGAACTTATACAGTGTTATAATAATATTTTTTATTTCCTCAAAAGTAAGAATATACAGTTTTACAAACTAAAAGAAGTATATATACAAAGTATCAAAACTTAAAAGATTTACATATAATATTAGGTAAGGCATTTTTTTTCAGCTTCCTTACGGGTCCTCCAAGGGAAAATACGACATAATTTTTTTCTCTCTAGCTGTTAACTAAGTTGTAACGGAAAATGAAACTAGGGAAGTGTTTTCCACTGTTCCCAGTCTTTTTTGTTATCTTTCTATAATATATATTTTCATAATTTGCATTCTGTTAGCCCTAATGACCTCTGTAACATCAGTAGGCGAATTTAAAGTATATAATTCTTGCTTTGGGAGCACACTCAAGTGCTTAATATTAGCGTTTTAATGGTGCCTCAATGGTTAATCCTTGGCTTTGGATTTCTAGGACACATGTATACGCTGTTGATTCTTATGACCTTTATAGCGTCATCGGATTTTTCGGATTGATAGTAGCTCTTGGCCAGAGTGGCCTCTCCCCTACCTCAATAGGCGCCGCAGAGACTAGGGGGGGCTCTCAGTACCCTGGGAATCCCCCCTACGTGTTGGAGGCCTGCTTAGGCGGACCGACCGTCAGGGCGTCACGGTAGCATGCGTAAGCAATCCCGTGGCGCCCGCCGAAAGACGGAGAGGATAGCACTGGTTTTCCAATGGAATATCTAATTCGGACTCGAACCAACGACAAAAAAATGACAACGTCGTATTGCTACCTGAGATTTGAATCCAAGATCTTAATAAGTTAGCCACTGAACCAAAGAGGTAATTAAGGTGTTAATTTATTTATATATACAAATAATAATCGTTTAGCTCGATTCAAATCAGCATAATATTCCACAATCGTATTTATTCTGATAATTGAAACCGATGCTCGATTTACAAAACAAGTCCACACCAACCCGCATCGGAACAGCGTGGTGGAATATGTTTCAAGCCCTCTCCTTAATGAGAGAGGAGGCCATTAGCCCAGCAGTGGGAAGTTTACAGGCTGTTACTTTTACTTTATATTGACAGATGGACGCGACTTTGTTTTATAATATGTAAAGGTCTTATCGTTGATATATCGTTTTGTAATATATATGTCGGAGGAAGCTATGTGTCGCTTTGATTGATTACATGTATAACGTACAATATTATATATTTACATTTTAATGGTATTGCGAATTCTTGATATAATTATATTTAACTTGAATTTTTTTTTCTAGAAATGACCATTACAATTAAACGTTATGAACACTGTATTACTCGTATTACCCATCGTACCTAAACCAAAATAAACATTTTTTGTAAATTACATATTTTTTCTTATGTATAATAAATACCCAAGTGTTTTAGGTAGTCTGTGTCAAGTGACGTAATGGTATAAAGATCAATTAAAACATCTTAATATTCAGTACATAATTACATGTGAATGGCAGATATACTAACAAATTTATAAAGTAACGTTTTTTTAATTAAGTTTCTAACACGGCGCAAAGTCAGTGGAGTGATGATATACAAGGCGGCAAGTAGGAGCTGGATGTCCAGCAATGGACAAAAAAGGACTGATGATGATGATGATGATGATGCACAGTCAGATTTTAAGCTAATATGAGCTGAAACTTTATTATATATATAAGGTTTGTTATTAATAAGGCATTGTTTATTCAAATGTCAATTAAAAATTTCAAAATAAACTTTACAACAAGTGGGCTTTACAACCACTTTTGAATCGTAATTTAACAATTAAGTGAAGCTACCACCGGTTCCGAAAGTAGATTCTACCCAGAAGAACCGGCAAGAAACTCAGTAGTTACTCTTTTTCAACATTTAAAAAATACAATATTATTAGTTAAATACAATTATATATGCATGTAATGTAGCCTGCCGGGAAGTCAAGAGGTATTTATTCCAAGATTTTTTATCATCTACATAATCTATGCCTTTTTAACCAATGTATTTTTTATAAACGATTATCAGTACGCGTTATATCACATTTATTCAATTTATCAATTCTTATATCATATAAAACTAACACGCTGCATGTGGTAAAAGATCATATTTATCTAAATTCCACCCAAATCCAGACATACAATATTTCACATATATAATTATTAAATAGTATAAAACAAAGTCGATTATCGCCGCCATCCCTATGTATGCTTAGATCTTTCAAATAACGCAATGAATTTTGATGTGATTTTTTTTAAAAGATAGATTAATTCGATAATAATAATTTATTGGTGCAAAAGAAATATTACAAAATAAGCTCACATAAATATATGAGTATACAAAATAAGTATGACTATTTTTAAATATGACTATTAGCTAAGACTCTATTTACATGTGGTTTGGCACTTTAAAAAGAGTGAAACTTATTATCTTTTAATATCTATTAACATAACCTTTGTTAAGGTTAATTAGCCTAACCCCTAATGGAAAAAGTAACATTAAGTAGATACATAGCAGAGTCATTTGAAGAAGTTAAAACAATTTTAAGAAATAAATAGCAAAACAAAAAATACGTTTATATGAGGGGGAAAGTAAGAAAAGCGCCACGGTAAGTAAAAGGATATTCTTTGTAGAAACAATGTGGACAATATAGTAAAGAAACACAAAAAAAATCTGTACTATATATTTAGTACCAGTAATGCATTCGTGCGAAGTCGTGGCAGGTCGCTAATATAAAATAAATTATAATAGATGATTTTTGATTAATTAATATATCTAATTACTTACGGTTGGGTGTGAACATTTTTCTTCTTTTCCAATGTTTTCTTCAAAACAATTCTTTCTTCAATATATATAACTGATTATATATTAAACTCACTAATATACCAAAGATTATATATGCGAATATATTGTTAGATATATATTATATATCTATTAATGGATATTCGGGATATTTTCAAATATTATTATTGTAATAATAAAATAAAATACATATATATTTGTGTTTTTATAATATAATTATTTTGTATAAATTGTTTATTATTGTAAATGATTCACTACACATTCCACAAGAGTTTTTGAGATATCTGTAACAAAAGAAATTGCATATTAGTAACCATTTCGGATATTTCACTCCAGCTTAAAATTATACCGATTATTATGTTTCAATTTGAAGCTTGATTGAGCCAGTGTAACTAAAGTCATAAGGGACATAACATCTTAGTTCTGAGGGTTGGTGGTGCTTTGGGGATGACATATATAGTTAATCATTCTTGCAGCCCCTAATGACTTTTAGAGGTGGTGTCAACTTGCCACGTGATAGCCCATCTACGAATCCATCTACCCATTTGCAATAAGAAACGCACAAAAAAACACACTCCATAAGAATATAAGAAGCACAGCTTAAATATTAACCTCCGGCGACAAAAAGTAGACCAAAAAAATATTCTTATTAAAGTTGACGCCTGTTAAAAAAATATAGCAAAAAGTTAAAAGTAAGTAATGCTATTTATTTTTAAAATAATTTGACCCTTACGATTAAAAACAATATTGAGTGTCTAAAACTTTTAGTATTTCTTTATTCAATCAAAGTATATAATTTATATTCTTTCTCGTACATTTTAGGTGTCGGTTGTCACGTGTCAGGCGAAAAAGTAGCCTATGTCCTTTTTTGGAGTTCAAATTAGCTTCACATCAAATTTAATCTTAGGTTCACACGTTTGGTCGTGAAATAGCGACACAAAAACAAACAGAGTTACTTTCACATTTATAATATTAATACAGATTTTGCAAGGGTGAAACCATAAGTTCAGCTTTCATATAGTTCAGTCATTCTACTGACAAACAGTACTTAGTACTATTGTGTCCGGTTTGAAGGGTGAGTGAGCCAGTGTAACTACAGGCACAAGGGACATAACATATTAGGTCACAAGGTCGATGGCGCATTGACAATATAAGGGACAGTTAATATTTCTTACATGGCTATTGTGTAGAACCAATGGTGACCACTTACCATAAGAAGGCCCATTTGCCAGTGCACATACTTACAGTCTAAATAGTAATACAATATGTGAATACAACAACAACAAACAACAGTAGCCTGTAAATTTCCCACTGCTGGGCCAAGGCATATTCTCCATTTGAGGAGAACGATTGGAACATATTCCAACATGCTGTTCCAATGCGGTTTGGTGGAATACACATGTGGCAGCATTTCTATGCAATTGCATGCAGGTTTCCTCACGATGTTTTCCTTCACCGTCGAGCTCGAGATGAATTATAAACACAAATATATTCAGTGATGCTTGCCTGGGTTTGAACCCGCACTCATCGGTTAAGATACACGCGTTCTGGGCCATCTCGGCTCCATATATAAATACGTAGGCAAGAATTTTTATTTTTCAAGTTATAATATAAAAGTTGAAGCTATATGTATATAAAGTACTTAATACATATTAATTGTGTATTATTGACAACACATTACTCCGTGTGAGAAATAAAATAAAATAGCGAATCATAAAAATACAGTTAAAAAATACATTTGAATTCGTCGTTCCTTAAATCTTTAGGCATTATATTTTAATCCTTTTATTTTTATTTCAAATAAAGCGTTCTGGTTTTGTTATTATCTGTTATAAAAATACGTTAAAATTATAAAACAAACATATCGCTATCTCTTTCTTAATATTGGATTACGTGTTTAATTATAAATTATTTCGAAACCCATTCACAGATAATGTAATGAGGACTATTATCAAACTTTACACAGGTCAAGTCATTACATAGCAAATAAAACGTTTATATTTAAAAATAACATGCGAATTTAGTAGTTTTATTTAAATATATTATATACGTCATTTATTTAGATTTTAAGGCTATATGTTTTGAGGGATAAGGTTTGACTTACCATCAGGTATCCTTATTTGTCAAACTATTTACCAATCTATACATATCATAAATTTGGAGTGTCTGTTTAGTAAAGTAAAGTAAAGTAACGTAACAGCCTATACATTTCCCATAGCTGAGATAAGGCCTCCTCTTCCATTAAGGAGAGGGTTTGGAACATATTCCACCACGCTGTTCCAAGGCGGGTTGATAGAATACACACATGGCAGAATATCGATGAAATTAGACATATGCAGGTTTCCTCACTATGTTTTCCTTCACCGCCTAGCACGAGATGATTTATAAACACAAATTAAGCACATATCTATATATAGTGGTGCTTGCCTGGGTTTGAACCAGAATCGTCGGTTAAGATGCACGCGTTCTAAAAACTGGGCCATCTCAGCTCATAGTGTATGTTTGTAATATTAAAATAACCGCGTTTTACTAAAACACATTGTTAAAAATAACATAAAAAAAGACATTCTGTCTCTTTGTTTCTTATTCCGGGTAATCTCCGAAAGAGCTGGACCGATTTTGACGGGACTTTCAATAGCAGACAGCTGAAGTGATATCCTTATCCTAAGATATTCGTGTATCTTAGGATATAAATAAAAATTTTAACAAAAAGAAAAACAGACTTCAATCAAAACACTATTTTAAAACAAATAAAAATGCACTAAAAAGTAATAAAAATAATTGCGAATTAAGTAAAAAAAAATACAGACGAATTGATGATCTCCTCCTTTTTGAAGTCGGTTGAAAGTAACTAAGTTCAAAAGCGCACGAAATTAGTGCAAAATTTCATCCAAAACCGTTCATTCAGTAACAAACATACATACTTACAAACTTTCGCATTTATAATATTTGTCGGATATTAAACTTGTATGTTTTATTTAAATTTAGTAGATGGACAGATGATTAATTTAATGGCAAGTGTTCATCACCGATTATGTAACTATATTGGTTCCGTAAGGTAACAGTCACAAGGGTATGTTTAATAACACTTGCACTATCAATATATATAAGCTGTACACCAATGACCCTGTGACCACCAAAAAGAAGGAAACTTGTTTATGGAAAAGGTATTAATTTAATTGAAACAACTTCTTTTACATCTACGCTAAAATAATAAATGAGGTTGTAACTACATTATTGTCTGTTACTAAATTTCTAATCATATCTTAACCGATGATTGCAGGTTCAAACCAGGCAAGCACCGCTATATATATATAATTAGCTTAATTTGTGTTTATAATTCATCTCGTGCTCGGCGGTGAAGGAATACATCGTGAGGAAACCTGCATGTGTCTAATTTCATCGAAATTCTGCCACATGTTCATTCCACCAACCCGCATTGGAACAGCGCTATGGAATATGTTCCAAACCCTCTCCTTAATGGACAAGGAGGTCTTAGCCCAGCAGTGGGTGACTTACAGGCTGTTACTTTACTTTTTACTTTATTAAATTACTCAACTCCAACTCGAGGAAACCCATAGTATGAGAATTGTATGCAGGGTTTTTGAATTTACATCCAAAAAAAAACATATCCTCGCTCGCGATGCCAATTTCAAATACTTTAAAATACTTTAATCATTTGCATAACTCAAGTCTTATGTAATGCTTTTATTCATCAAATGGCAAAAACTAATTTGATCAATGCTATTTTAAAAGATAACCGTCAACTATCAATACTGATCACATTTAGTAGTTTTTAAAAGAGCTACCTGATTGACTCTTTTCATACTTAGAAATAAAGTGCTGTATTTATGTAAAGCAAATATGTTCTCAGTGGTGGATTTACAAATCTGCCGCTAGTAGGCTAGTAGGCTATTCAATTTTTGCCGCCCCTGCGTTTATTTGCAACATTTATGATTTGTGTTCTATCATCCTCATTACATCGATTTTTTCCGTTATTAGTATGAATATAAACTAGGTGATATGTCTGTCAGTTACTAGATTATTTTTCCAACCCGCTATGTAGTGACGAGTATGCGGATTACGGACGTAATGTGTATACATATAGTTATAAGTTTTTTTCTTTTTAACTTCTGTAAGATAATAAAAAATTTGGGATATTTGCCGCCCCTCTAAATCTGCCGCCTTATGCTCAAGCCTACTAAGCCTATTGGTAAATCCGCCACTGTATCTTTTATACAAACCGGATAGGCTCCACACCAATATGACTCTTTACAGTATGTAATTTAAATGAATATTTTCGAAGATATTACAGATTTAAAATGCAAGGACATAGTTTGTGTTGTCTAAGTACAAAAAAAGCTATGAACGTTGTAAGACATTCCGTAGTATATTTAATATCAGCATATGCAAAACCTAACTGATTACTAGTCAATACATATAATAAAATTGGAGTGTCTGTTTGTAATATTAAAATACCCCTTTTTTACTCAATGCATATGTGTACACGGTTATATAACAAAATAATTTTTTTTACAATTTTTGTTTGTCTGTCTATCTGTCTGCTCGTTCCGTCTAATCTCTGGAAAGGCTGAACCGATTTTGATGAGACTTTCACTCAATGTCATAAGGAGTAATTTAAGCTACAAAAATAACTGTTTTCGTAAATTCAAATCTCGAAGTCGCTTTCACAGCTAGTTATAAATGTAACTAAACTAAATGCCTCGTTAATCGTCTAATGGGAGCTAATTAATTAATTACGAACTATTTATAAACAATGAATTCTATCTCCAATAATACAATTACATTGTTTAACCAATCGCTCCCTAAATACCAATAATAGCTATAGCCGTTAAACTTTTAGCAAATACAGAAATAAATATCTATACACTCAATTATAGGAGACAAAACACCTTAAATATGTTATTTTCTTGGTGGTAGGGCTTTGTGCAAGCCCGTCTGGGTAGGTACCACCCACTCATCAGTTATTCTACAAATAACAGTACTCAGTATTGTTGTGTTTCCGTTTGAAGGGTGCGTGAGCCAGTATAACTACAGGCACAAGGGACATAACATCTTAGTTCCCAAGGTTGGTGGCACATTGACGATGTAAGGAGTAGTTGATATTTCTTACAGCGTCATTGTCTATGGGTGATGGTGACCACTTGCCATCAGGTGGCCCATATGCTCGTCCGCCAAACTATACTATAAAAAAAAGTACTAGTTGTCACCCGTGGCGTATATTGCTTTTTAGGCGGTTGTCATGTGTTAGACAAAAAACGTAGCCTATGTCCTTCCTTGCTTACTTGGTTTGGTCGTGAAGGAGCGACAGTCAGACAGATTTACTTTCACATTTATACCTAAGTAACTTTTGATGATCAAGAGTTTCACAGACAAGAATACGCAATCAATGATAGCGAGTTCAAACCCGGGTAAAATACACTATTTTTTTATGTATTTCTGATCACGTGATTTATTGTGTACAGGATGAAAATGTGTTTATATAAACGTACTATGCATGGGGCGGATGAAAGTCTGCCATCTGTATCTGACTCGTAGAAACAATTGTAATTATTATTATTAAATTAATGATATCAAAATAATGTTTAACTTTTATTTAACACAATTGATTGTGTATCTCCCAGCTATTAAGTCATATTAAATAATATATTTATATGAATATAATACATACTATTCGATTTGAAGTCTCTATATTATAAATAGATGTAAAAAAGGTGGCAAGTGCGAGTAGGACTTTAAAGGTACCATCTATATAAACCGTAAAAAAACTACTATCTGTTGTATATATTGCTGTGTTTTAGTATTTGTTGTTATAACGGCAACAGAGATATATATAACACTTGAGATACAGCCTGATAGATAGTGGAGTCTTAGGAATAAGGTCCAATATATTTATTTTCGGGACCCTAAATATATTTTTTAATTTTGATACTGGATTCTGGATATTGATTTGTAAAGCGATGTATTGTTATGTAAGTTAAAAGTAACAGATCTTATTGAAAATTTTATTATTTACTATATGGAATATTTAAAATAAACTTACACAAAATTATTGATATCCAATTTTGATTCACCGTTCATTTCGAAAACACAGTACACTCGAGTTTATTTTGAGGCAATAATATAATTATATGCACGTTTCTCCTGCCCAATGTCCGACAAACGAATGGGGCTAAGTATGCAGATAAGGGATATATCTACATAGCTAGAGTAGCATAAGATTATAGCAGTGTGCTAATAATATATATATTAATTCCCTGAAATAACAATAAATGTTTTTTTTTATTTTAATTTCAAAAATGCAATAAATATACTTTATTCAAGTACTTTATCCATTTGGTGGTAGGGCTTTGTGCAAGCCCGTCTTGGTAGGTACCACCCACTCATCAGTTATTCTACCGCCAAATAACAGTACTCAATATTGTTGTCTTCCGGTCTGAAGGGTGAGTGAGCCAGTAGTTAACATCTTAGTTCCCAAAGTTGGTGGCACATTGATGATGTAAAGAATAGTTAATATTTCTTACAGCGTCATTGTCTATGGGTGATGGTGACCACTTACCATCAGGTGCCCCGTATGCTCGTCCGCCAACATATACCATAAAAAAGTGGTGTTTTAAATCGTCATTTAACAAAATATATAAGGGAAGCTTCCACCGTTTCGGAATGCAGATTCTACCGAGAAGACCCAAAGACAAAGTCGTGTTAGTTTAATACAATTATATATGTATGTATGTAATATATCCTGCCTGGCACACAAGGTACATAGAAATGTGCCTGCGACATCGCGCGCGTTTGAATTAAACAAAAAAAATGTTGTAGCCTTAGTAACTCATTATATCAACTATTTGCCAGTGAAAGTCCCGTCTTAATCGGTCCAGCTGTTTTTTAGATTAGCCGGAACAAACATATAGACAGAAAAATAAAATATTATAAACAGACATTACAACTTTATTATTTGTATAAATTATCCATTTTTATCCAACACACAAAAGATACACTTGGTGGTAGGTGTTGTGCAAGTCTATAGGTAACCAACCTCCCATCATATTTATAGGTAATAATGTGTTGCAGTTTGGTGTGTCAGCCAATTAACTCCAGGCATAAGGGTCAACCCTTGCTGTCGAGCGTCATCAACTAAAGCGTGCTTGTTAGAAATGCGCTTCTTCTTTGAAAACTTCATGTCGCAAGGAGAGTGGGCGGTTAAGCCTGCAGCAGACTTCTGATGAAGAAGACCGGGAAGGAGGAAACAACGTTACGCACTCCTCCTCCCGCCTCAATAGGCGTCGCAGGGAGTGGGAGGGTTCTTAGTATTCTGGCAATTCCTCCTAGGAATTGGAGACCCGCATAGGCGGGCTGACCGTCAGGGTTTCACAATAGCAGGAATAGCGATCCCGTGCCGCCCGCTGAAAAGACGAAGAGGGTACCTGGTTTTTGAGTGAGTATTTCGGTGTACTAGTCACTAGCTGCTCTGAGCACCGGCATGCTGATGAGTGTGGTGACCACCAACCATCAGGTATCCTCATTTCTTAAAATATCTACCTATCTATACATAAAATAAAATTGGAGTGTATGTTTGTAATATTAAAATAAGCAAAACTAAATGCATGTGTTTAAAGTATTTAGTACACGGTACAATACCAAAATAATATTATTTTTATCTGTCCGTCTGTCTGATTGCTAGTTCGTTCGTTCGTTCATTCGTTATGTACTGTAATGATCATTAAATAATTACTAGGCCTTACTACTAACTTCAAAATTTCTTCCATTTACCAAAACCAGTAGCCATACCCAGGGTCTCATGTCAAGTCCAGACCGGAGTTAAGGAAAAAGGGTGTTGAGTGTAATTTTAACAAGTACAAGTTTCTTATCTATAAAAATAATATCGAATTGTCTGTGTATCGAGACTTAACACGTGATTCGATATCGTTCAATGGCACATATTGATTTATCGATATGACATTATTGTTTTTTCTGGTGTCTGCCTTGTGAGCAAATTATTCTGCCAACGTGACCAGACGTTAAGAGATAATATGAATGAAATTAAACAGCTTAAAATTTTTCTCATATAGGTTAGTTCGTTTTATTAATATTAGGGAATGAAACATTAATGCACCAACACCCACCAATATTGGCGCTATAGGAACTATTAGCCTTTTCATAATAAAATCAATTTTATTCAAGTAAATTTCACAATGAAGCGTTTTTGAATCGTCAATAATTAAAAACTACCGCTCTTCGGAAAGCAGCTTCTAGCGAGAAGAAACGGCAAGAAACTCGCATAGTTGCTCTTTTGATATAAACAGATTTACAATTCTGTTCTTTACAGTAATTAGTGTCCTTACATAACCAATGTGCCACCATTGAAATTTGGTAACGAACGTTGGTACATTGGCACCATCTTACAACCGGAACACAACAATACCAATTATTGGAAGAATATCTGATAAGTGTATATACCTATCCAGAGTGGTCTGTTTAAAGCCTTACCATCAAGTTAAGACAAGTGAACATGTCTCGCAATATTAAACTCCATAATATAAAATATTATTTCAAGAATGTAAACATAAATAGTCACTGTTACTTGTAAGAATTGACTATACTTACCAACAAAGGCCTTTTGAAGTTTGTCTAGATCCTAAAAATTTTAATAAAAAAAAAAAATGTTTTTAATCTGATGCAACTATATTTTAGTAAAGTATAAGAACCATCTATGGAGATACTAATTATTACTAGCGTATTAAGTGTTCGAAGATTAATAAAAAGATAGGGGAATATTTGTATATAAACATTTTACCATTTAAAAATTTTAAAAAGTTTATTTCAACAAAATCAAAAGTTAAAAAATCTTATTCATCATCAACAGCCTTTTTTCGTCCACTGCTGGACATAGGCCTCTCCAATAACACTCCACTGTGATCGATCTCCGGCTACTCGCATCCAGCTCCTGCCTGCCGCCTTGCGTATATCGTCACTCCACCGTGCCTGAGGACGTCCTACACTACGTTTGCCGAGACGCGGTCTCCACTCTAGAACACGCTTTACCCAACAAAAAAAAATCTAAAAACGAATTTAGTCTCCGGTTCCATCACAGGACCGATTAAATACTAATTATGAACAGCATTGTAAATCTGTTCATTTGAAAAGAGCAACTATGCGAGTTTCTTGATGTTTCTTCTGAGGCTGCTTTCCAAAGCGGTGGTAGTGTTCAAATTTTGATGATACAAAAAAGATTCATTATAAAGTTTATTTGAATAAAATACATTTGCTATGATTTGATGATTTGATTCAGGGACCATGCATAATACTCCATGAGGTCAAAGCGTGAACAATGGACATTTCGTTATTACGTTTTTAAAATAGAAAGCAAAATCTGATTTATTATGAAAAATTCAAGTTAACATTATAAGGTTACGAAAACATGTGATCGTTTTGAATTTAGAGTTCCTTTGGGGAATTTAAAAACCTTTATTTAATCTTAAGTAATAATGAAAAGTAACTATTAACAAAAACAGTTATCACGGGTAAAATTAAAACACAGAAAAAATATCGGGTTAGATAAAAAAATAGCGCAAAAGTTTATATGTCTTGATCACGTACCATCGACGATCAACCATCAACATTAAGAAAGTATAATTAACAGTTATGATGAAATATTTTATTATTCAATTTAAGAATTTATTTATTTACTTCTTCTTTCTTCTTTATTTGAATTTAATATTGTTGTAACCATCAGTAGTGGTGTATCACCCTGCATCAACAACAACAACAAAGGGAGAGGTCTTAGCCCAGCTGTGGGAAATTTACAGACTGTTGATGTTGTCGCAAGCAGAAAAAAACAATACCATTGCCTACTTTACGCAAAAACGCCGATATTGTAAGGAACCAAATGATTCGTTTCTTGTACACTTGTTAGTTGCCATTTAAACGCAGGTCACGTGTTTACGAGAGATAACGGCAAATGGGAGCGACGTTTTGTGATAATATTAATGAAACAACAATATTAACTAATTTTAACTCAATATTTTATAATTTTTTACTTACGTACATTGTATAAACAAGTATATCGTTTCGGTAATCTAATGCTCACTGAATTTAACGATCGAATTATTTTACCTTATTTATATATGTATTTTAAATATACAGACAGACAATTTTTTAATTAAAATTAATTTTATTTTTTTACGAATTGTGGGTAGCTTAGTTATTTTTTGTTTTCAAGTATCTTTTACAATGCTTAAACTTTATAATTTATTTTGGTACGTTAAAAACCGCCAAAATAAAAATAAATCTGCGCAAACGTCAATTAAAAGTAGGGTTTTTTAATTTACTCCTTTAAAAAAAATTAACAGAAGATTTGAACTGCGGTGACGTTGATACGTTTTTTTTATGGTATAGCTTGGCGGACGAGCATATGAGCCACCTGATGGTAAGTGGTCACCAACACCCATAGACAATGACGCTGTAAGAAATATTAAATATTCCTTACATCGTCAATGCGCCACCAACCTTGGGAACTAAGATGTTATGTCCCTTGTGCCTGTAGTTAAGAATCGTTTTTTTCTATTCAAAAAAGTGCCTTATTCAAAAAGGTACCTTTACAACATACATATATAGACTGTAACAAACAATCCCACGATTCGAACATGTGAGCCTTTTGTTAAATATTTTATAATTACAATCAAAATCAACATATTCTTTATTCAAGTAAGCTAATAAAAGGACTTTTGAAGCTTCATATCAGTATATAATAAAATGTAGTTACCACTGGTTTAGATAGTAAATTCTATCGAAAAGAACCGGCAAGAAAATCAGTAGCTACTCTTTTCTACCATTTTAATTGTATAACAGAAAAATTAACTCTTTATAATATTATCATGCCTAGAAATCAATAAATTCTATTATGCTTTTTAAGCTTAATTACAATCTTGTATTGAGTAAAATGCCTTTTTTATATGATTTTTTAACATGTGATTGATTTTTTTTTTTTCACTAATAAAGTATGGGAAAAACGAAAGAAACACATTTCAATGTAGTTTGTTTATATTTGTTTAATTTTGTTATCATTTTTGGGAATTTATTCGAATATTGATTGCTAAATTTTCTTTTAAAAGGACAATATGTCGATATGATACCAGTTATGATTTCGATATTACCTTATATATAGCAGTTATGCAGTATATATGAAATCATGGTTACTGATCTCGTTATTCTTTAAACTCTTACCTTCTGAAGTTCGTGAAGGTTTTCAAAACCAAAATAAACTTTATTCAAATAGGCTTTTACAAGCATTTTTGAATCATTTAATAAGTATATTAAGTGAAGCTACCACCGTTTCTGAAAGTATATTCCGAGATTAACCATCAAGAAACTCAGTAGTTACTCTTATTCGATATTTCGAGAGTGTCAATGCAACAGTTTTCTATAGAGAACATTCATGTACATTCTCGAATACTTAAAGAAGATTTTTTTACGTCCAGTTCGCTTCCCCTTAAGTTTGGCCATCAAAACAAGTTGTATCAACGCCTGTGCGTGTCTCGACACGTGACCGAGGTGCTCGATCTTGCGTTTTTTCAACGTTTTCCTTTGTTTTCGGGTCATGGGTCATGGCGCCCAACTGACCTGTCTCCTTGTTGTACTGGCTTGATTATCGCCGCAGATTCAGTAACAACAACAACAGCCTGTAAATTCCCACTGCTGGGCTAAAGGCCTCCTCTCCCTTTGAGGAGAAGGTTTGGAACACATTCCACCACGCTGTTCCAATGCGGGTTAGTGGAATGCACATGTGGCAGAGTTCTATGAAATTTGTCACATGCAGGTTTCCTCACGATGTTTCCTTTTCACCGCTGAGCACGAGATGAATTATAGAGACAAATTGAGCACATAATTCAGCGGTGCTTGCCTGGTTTGAACCCGCAATCATCGGTTAAGATGCACGCGTTCCAACCACTGGGCCATCTCGACTCATATCTGGGTTCAAATCTCAGTGTGGTTGATAAAACTTCGTAGGTTCGTAGATTATCCGGATAACGTTTTAATAGCAGCCTAGAATCTAGAAGTTGGATGTCTATGCTACGTGTTTTGAAATGCAAATAAATTCGCTGTAAGAATGTAATTAAAGAGTACGTTTTGCACACACCCTTATGCATTTTGATATACTTTTCGAATTTGGTTAGTCTTCCTTAAGACGGCTACCATATCAGTCACCTCCTCGTGATGTACCCTGGGCAACGGGGCCAACTTGAGCTTAGTCGTCGGCCACGGCTAAGCCTGGCATTAGGCTCTGGCACGGGGCCCTTATGGTCCCGGTCGAGTCTCACATACCCGTCCCGGTCCCCTGACCGGGGGGGCATGCGATCTCGTTAAACAAAAAAAAAAACGGCCACCATGAGCGAAATTGGACTAGTGCATAATCATCAATATAATCGAGCCTCTAGTAAAAACGTGTTAATCATATTATAAGTATCAGCTACCATATCACAAATATTACTGGCTTGTAGTATTTTGCGCAAGCCGTTTGGGTATCCTCTCATTAAAATTTCCAAACAGGACTCAGTATTGTTGTATTCTGGTGTCAAGGATGAGTGAGCCAGTGTGACAGGCACCAGGGACATAACATCTTAGTTCCCAAGGTTAGTTGAATGTTCAATATTTCTTACAGCCTTATTGTCTTCGAGCGGTGATGGCCACTTATCATCAGGTGACCCATATGCTCATCTGCCAACCTATACGCAAGTCGAGGCTGTTTTGGAATTGAAACAGTTATCATTACTTACTGTGGTCTTTCTCCGGCTAGACTAGCTAGAGGCCTATGTCCAGCAGTGGACGGATACGGGCTGATGATGAGATGATGATGATGATGATCATTACTTGGCCTCCAGCTAGAACAAAAGTATCAAAATCGTCGATATTGTATTTAAAAAAGGCCCAAATTTTTGGAAATGACAAAATTATATATTCGATTCCAGATAATAGTTTAGATAAAGGCTTTTTGGAATCGACCTATAAAAAGCCTGCAAGAACTCTGACTTGTCCTTGTCATACTTTAAGAGTTCAAGATTTTAGACAGTAGTGAGCGAGTTAGTACAACTCACTAATATTATAAATGAAAAAAAAATAAGTCTGTATGTCTGTCCCTCAACCAAATTTGATTTGAAATTAGTTAAGAAATGAGGATTTATGCAAGAAGGCGGTAGGTAGTAGCTGGATGCGAGTAGCCGGAGAAAGACCACAGTGACTTGGCCTATGTCCAGCAGTGGACGGGAACGGGCTGATGATGATGAGGAAATCAGCTTCAACCCCAAACACGGACATAAAAAATTTGTTATAATTAAAAAAAAATCGAAAGTCCATTAAAAAAAAAAAAACAATAAATAGGTCTTACTCAATACAAGATGATACTAATGATAAAAAAGCTAGGACTTAGTATTGACTTACTATTAATTTGTAGGCAGGAAATATAAAAAAATAATTGTTCCTTACTGACATACTATGTAATTAATATCTTTGAAAAGAGTAACTGTTGAGTTTCTTGCTGGTTCGTCACGTTAGAATCTACTTTCGGAACCGGTAGTATTTTTTTATGGTATAGTTTGGCGGACGAGCATATGGGCCACCTGATGGTAAGTGGTCACCCATAGACAATGAATATGTAAGAAATATTAACTATTCCTTACATCGTCAATGCGCCACCAACCTTGGGAACTAAGACGCTATGTCCCTTGTGCCTGTAGTTACACTGGCTCACTCACCCTTCAAACTGAAACACAACCATACTGCAAACTGTTGTTTAGCGGTAGAATATCTAATGAGTGGGTGGAACTGAGCAGAGATGGCCCAGTGGTTAGAACGCGTGCATCTTAACCGATGATTGCGGGTTCAAACCCAGGCAAGCACCGCTGATTCATGTGCTTAATTTGTCTTTATAATTCATCTCGTGCTCAGCGGTGAAGGAAAACATCGTGAGGAAACCTGCATGTGGCAAATTTCATAGAAATTCTGCCACATGTGTATTCCACCAACCCGCATTGGAACAGCGTGGTGGAATATGTTCCAAACCCTCTCCTCAAAGGGAGAGGAGGCCTTTAGCCCAGCAGTGGGAATTTACAGGCTGTTGTTGTTGTTGGGTGGAACTTACCCAGACGGACTTGCACAAAGCCCTACCACCAAAAATACTTCCTTGTAATACTTTCCTTCAACGCTAAGTCTCATTTCTACATTGCCTCTAAATCGTCTGTGATCTGTAAGATCCATGTATTCTATTAAACAGATCATCTCGACTCTTATATACATATACTAATTCATTATCAATATTATGTGCAAACTACATAAGTTATACAACATATATATGTTATAATCATCGGAAAATATTTTAAATTGGTGTCAGTGAATTGTGCCGCTTATCAAAATTTGGCAATAATTAATGTTAGGCGTTAGATAAATATATCTGTCAAGGGTATTTTAATATTACGTTGAGAAACAAAGCATGTACATATCTTCTAATTGGACAGGGTTTTACCCAAGTTCATCTGGGTAAAATCACCTATTCACATATTTTCAATATTTTTGTGTTCCGATATTAAATATAAGAGACAGTACAGGTTAAAGAACTTTATTACTCCATACCCCCGCGAAATTGTACACGTATGAATTTAACTATCAAATATAGCCTTAGTAACTCATTATATCAGTTATCTGCCACAAAAAGTCCCATCAAAATCAGTCAAGCCGTTGCAATTAGCCGGAACAAACAGAGAGATAGGCAGACAAAAATTGTAAAAAATGTTATTTTGGTATATGTACCATGTATGCAACATATGCATTGAGTAAAAAAGCCTATTTTAATATTACAAACAGACACTCTAATTTTATTATATGTATAGATATAGAACCTCACAGTTCTCTTAACAATGATTAATACATATAACTTATATAGAAAGTTTGTTTTTGTGGTAGAATCTGCGGCAGAACATATACATATTGACCCAAAAAATATATTTAAAAACAATAACAAAATAATGTAAAAATATAAATTTTTGAAAACAATAATTAGTGTTTTTTAAATATAGAAATAATATTTACTAATTTTATTTATATCATGGAGCATGGATCAGAGATGGCCCAGTGGTTAGAACGCGTGTATCTTAACCGATGATTTCGGATTCAAACCCAAGCAAGCACCACTATATATATCTATGTGCTTAATTTGTGTTTAAAATCCATCTCGTGCTCGGCGGTGAAGGAAAATATCGAGAGGAAACCTACAGGAAATACACATGTGTCGAATTTCATCGAAATTCCGCCACATGTGTATTCCACCGACCCGCATTGGAACAAAGTAGTGGAATATGTTCTGAATATGAGAAGTAACGACGGCACCACAAACACCCAGACCCACGACAACATAAAAAACTAATGAACTTTTTCTAGATCGACTCGGGAATCGAACCCTGGACTTTGGAGTGTACCATGAAAA
Organism: Vanessa cardui; assembly: GCF_905220365.1. Lineage (NCBI taxonomy): Eukaryota > Metazoa > Arthropoda > Insecta > Lepidoptera > Nymphalidae > Vanessa > Vanessa cardui. The sequence goes on from NC_061151.1 coordinate 3,424,296, forward strand.
TCGGTGTACATACTACTCGACCACGGAAATCGTCAATTCATTCTCATTTTAGCCTTTGTGGCTGAGAGCAGTGACAGATAATATACAAAGGATTAAAATGTCCGAGCCCGTTTTTAAAAGACATGACGTCAGCATTGGTGACGGCACGAGTGTCAGGGTTTTTCCCGGTGGGATGAAATGAAACCCAGGAAATAATCCTCTCTGATTTATTCCAATATGAGGCGGTCCGATCGCTCCGACGGCTCGACCAAGTCTGTCGAAACCGGCGGGCGTTTGGTCTTTTATAGCAAAAATAGGTGGGTAGACTTATTCACTCAACATAACACCTGTTTACGAACACTAAAATATTTTAGACTAATTTAACATTTGACAATTCACTCAAAATTATGAAGTCAACAATCAAACAGTTTTAAATTAATAAAATCATCATTTTTGGACACGTGCTTTTCTTAAAATCGTGGTTTCGCGCCGACATATATAAAAATAAAAAATGATAAATAAAAATTAATTATAATTATAGAAAATATTAAGAATATTATGGGCGGTTATGACCACTTAACAACAGATAGGCCAAATAATACTCTCTTAATTTACTTTATACTTAATTGTACACCACTCGGCGAAAAAATAAACACAAAATGAATCCAGTCTAAATAAAAGAGGCTCTTACTTAGTTAATACCTTATATAAAGAAGACAATTACTTAAATAAAAAACCACAGCAACAACAGAGTATATACCACTGCTGGACATTGGACCAGCTTGTTTGAATAAGCTTCAAATCTTCTTCTTATTCTTAACCCAACTGTGGAACATTCACAAGTTGCTAGAATAATAGTATTCTACCAAGAAGTTGTAATCCGTGATTTATTTTTAATTATACCAAAGCCCAATTTTAAGGTATTTCTAATATCCCTATACTTGTACCCCTCCAATCAACCTAAGAGCTTGAACCAGGGGTGGGGACAAAAGTCCTGGGGTCAGAATCGAACTATCGATACATCGATGTTGCTTTGTAGCTGCTAGTAAGTTAATTTTTAGTTTAATTATTTACGTCATCAGCAATTGCCCTTAACCCATTTTTAGGGCTTCCTCAACTTGCTTCCTATAATAATTAACCTAATTTGAAAACTAAAATGTCACTTAATCTTATAACAGATTAATCTTTAGTTTAATCGTCTTTAAAACCTTAAAATATCTCTGTATAATTTAAAGCATAGAGCTAGGAGTAGGGAGGACTATAACCCAAGCAACCAGGATCGAATTATTAACACATTAAAACGTGTAGGTCACCTGCAAACTTGGAGTTTATTTGAAATTTGTTTTCTTTAAGTAGCATACTCACAAATAACAACAGACATGTGTAAGCGTACTTGCTATTGCTATCAAAGTTTTTGACGTGCTATTAAGTAGCATGCTTCTTTCAAAACTCTTTTCATACTTTTAACTATTTATCTTCTTATTTCGAGAGTCTGCCTTCGGAGAAAGCACTCTATTTTGCACTGTCTTTTCCATCTTCCTATTCAATGGGTTCTAATTTCGATATCTTGGGGTACAGGAGGCTATGTTCTGGTGAAAACATATCAAGAGACTGCCTGCGACGTAGTCCTTAAGTCGACGCCTGTCATGATCAGCATTACCTCAAATGACTCTTTTGGAGCTTATCTGCTACTTCAAGACTCCTATTCTATAGCGTATATACTAGCCGATCTGCTTGGTTTGCCACGGGTGCAATACTGATATTAAATATTCTACAGAATTTGTTTATTTACATCACATTAGAGAGATCTAAACTTATCAGTGTTTCTTTACTATGTCCATGTATTATATACAAAACCTTCCTCTCGAATCACTTTATCTATTAAAAGAAAACCATATCAAAACCATCCGTAAAATGGATGTTGGAAAAATTAAATGTCTTTGATGCAAAAGATTTGAAATTTTAAATGTATGCTCTATAGGTGAGTCGAGATGGCCCAGTGGTTAGAACGCGTGAATGGGTTCAAACCCAGGCAAGCACCGCTGTTTAATGTGCTTAATTTGTCTTTATAATTCATCTCGTGCTCAGCGGTGAAGGAAAACATCGTGAGGAAACCTGCATGTGACAAATTTCATAGAAATTCTGCCACATGTGCATTCCACCAACCCGCATTGGTACAGCGTGGTGGAATATGTTCCAAACCTTCTCCTCAAAGGGAGAGGAGGCCTTTAGCCCAGCAGTGGGAATTTCAGGCTGTTGTTGTTGCTCTATAGGTGGTGGAGGAGGTGTACCAATAATGTTCTTTTAGAAACAACCTTTTGGGTTTATAAAATCTGAATCTTATGAACCGATTATTAGCGATAAAATTATTTATTATAATTTACTAACAATAAGACACTTTCAGTTACAAACAGAAATTACAGCGCATAAATCCGCGGGAACGGCTAGTTTAAAATAAAATGAGAAAATCTTTTTCAAAATATATTTTTGTTTTAATACATTGGTAACTATTATAATCTTTGGCGTTAACTTTAACATACAAATTACTACTACAATAAATAGTTAATTAAACTAGAACTTAAAACTACATAAAATATATAATTGTAAAATCGGTAACTCAAATGGCTTTCGAATATAGCATGGCAACATTTTTCTACGCATTTATCCGTTTTCTCAAAGATAACAATGATAGTTTTCAAAAATAGACAAATTAAAAAAAATTTAAAAAATAGAACAGTGATACAAATTTAAAAATCGAATGTTACTTTTTGTTGAAATAGTTGGTATAATACGTTCAAATATGAAATACAATTTGCAAGTTGAAATATTTGATAAACACGACCATCTTAAATTAGTAAACACGCACGCTATCAAATTAGGATGTAATTTAAATTCCAAAAATATCAGACCTAGAATTTAGTGGCATACTCTGTCAAACTAAAAGTAGGTTATCATTTTAGTATATCTATGGAGGGCGTGTATGTATGACTTTTAAAATATCCCTCTTTCAACTTATTATTCATACAATCACTCAAATATGATACTAACTATGAACTAGTGAACCGCCCCGGCTTCACATGGGTGCAATGCTGATACGAAATATATTACAGAATGTCTTACAACGTTCACAGTTTTCAGTCATTGGACAATATAGGAGGACTCATCAGGAGGACTTATAGTTTTGGAGATCTTGTGATAAATAAATATGAGACAACATCACATACATTACTCTGATCCCAATGTAAATAGCTAAAGCACTTGTGTTGTGGAAAATCAGGAGTAACGAAGGTACCACAAACACCCAGGCCCAAGTCAACATAGAAAACTAATGATAATCTATATCGACTCGGGCGGGAATCGAACCCGAGAGCTCGGAGTGGCGTACCCTTGAAAACCGGTGTACACACCACTCGACCACGGAGGTATCACAATAAAAACCGCTCTTTCTTACGACATCACTTTAGAAATAATTTTATGTGTTTCTCTATTATATTGTGCATGTATTATATATATAAACCTTCCTCTCGAATAAATCTATCTATATAAAAATTGCATCAAAATCCGTTGAGTAATTTCAAAGATCTAAGCATACATAGGGACAGACAGCGGTAAGCGACTTTGTTCTATACTATGTAATGATGATTAATATTATTTTTACTCGTGAACGGTTGAATGGGTCTGAATGAATGACTATCGTCTAAATCTGTAACAGATTCAGATTATAGTCTAAAATAGCTCAAAGGGTATTTTTTAACTGTAAACCCTGACTACCTCCTTTCTCCTTTCATCCGGACGAAGCCGTAAGCTGAGACTAGTAAAATAAATATCTCTTAAACTATACAGTATTTTTAATGGTTGTGCGTGACTCAGTTCCAAAAAGTCGTATCCCATTCTGATCGATATTCTTATAAATATATCCTATATAATCTAGTATATTTTTTGTCCTAGTGAATTAGCAGTGCTTTTGATCCAATCGACGTATGACGCTACTCTAGTGTAAACACCCGGGCGCGCTCGCCTCGCACAGCCAGACCCCCATGACACGACGCCGTGTAACTGCCAACGATTGCTGTAACACGCCAGGGGACCCCCTGAGTCCCCCTTGCACGCATCAACACCGCCAGACAGGATACCTGGAAATGAAAAATAGTTAATCAGGTCGGAAATATTTTGGTAAATAATGTAACCAAAAATGTTACTAGCTATAGTCCATGATTTCACCTGCATCTTTTGGATTGATAGGTATTTAATAAGTAAACTAATTGATATACCTAACACCACCATCCATCATGTACCCTACATACTGTGTGTCGTGGGTCACTAAAAGATTTTAGATTAAGTACTTCAAAATCTATAACAGGTTTATTTTGTTTCAATTTAACTCCTTCAACCGTTTTTCCATGATATTTTTTATTTTTATTTACATTAATTCTCTATAAGCAGCCAGTATTGTATACGCTTTCTAAAATGTTTTTTTTATTCAATTGTAACAATTCAATAAATTACAATCAAGAATCATTTTCAGCACATCTACGGCTAATGCTCCTTAAAATGACCAAAACCGAGATTTTACATGCAGTTGTCGTCCCATAACCACTGGGACAAAAATTGGCTTACGCTATTAATATATAATACCAGTAATCGTCCGCGGTTTCGCTTGCATTAGGGTGTTAGTTCTCACGTGTCACGCAAAAAAGTATCCTATGACCTTTCTTGGAGTTTATATTTACTAGTTATTACTACTTTTAAATTTAAATTTTGAGAGCCGAGACGGCCCAGTGGTTAGAACGCGTGCATGTTAACCGATGACTTCGGGTTCAAACCCAGGCAAGCATCACTATATATATGTATGTGCTTAATTTGTGTTTATAATTCATCTAGTGCTCGGCGGTGAAGGAAAACATCGTGAGGAAACCTACATGTGTCTAATTTCATCGAAATTCTGCCACATGTGCATTCCACCGACCCGCATTGGAACAGCGTGGTCGAATATGTTCCAAAACCTCTCCTTAATGGGAGAGGCGGACTTAGCCCAGCACTGGGTAATTTACAGGCTGTTACTTTACTATATTGATTTCATACCAAATTTCATCAAATTCTAATCAGCGGTATGGTCGTTAAAGAACGACAGTCAGACAGACAGACAGACAGACAGAGAAACATTCACATTTACACAGCATAGATTTCAGAGCCAATGATTTTTATGCCCCAAAATAAAAAAAGACTACAGAAGAAATAGATCCAAATTAATATATTACCAAAATGATTTTGTACTTACCAGCGCATAACATAGAGTCCAATATCGTTTGCTGACATCCACCTAATACTTTTTCCTTCCTGCATGTAGTTTGATCAAGAACAGGAACAGCTGCAGCTCTCAAGACTGGCGCAAAATTCTCCGTTGCTTCTGTAATTAAAGGAATTGTTCATTAAAGTTAACAAAGACAAATAACAGTACTCAGTATTGTTGTGTTCCGGTCTGAAGGGTGAGCGAGCCAGTGTAACTACAGGCACAAGGGACATAACATCTTAGTTCCCAAGGTTGGTGGCACATTGACGATGTAAGGAATAGTTAAATTTCTTACAGCGTCATTGTCTATGGGTGATGGTGACCACTTACCATCAGGTGGCCCATTTGCTCGTCCGCCAACCTATACCATGAAAATTAGTGTAAATTGGACTTAATAGTGAATTTGAATTTTAAGACCCGAGATGGTCCAGTGGTTAGAACGCGTGCATCTTAACCGATGACTGCAGTAAACCCAGGCGAGCACCACTGAATATTCATGTGCTTAATTGATGTTTATAATTCATCTCGTGCTCGATGGTGAAGGAAAACATCGTGACGAAACCTGGTGTCTAATTTCATAGAAATTCTGCTACACGTATATTCCAACGACCCGCATTGGAACAGCATGGTGGAATATGTTCCAAACATTTACCTCTCAGGGAGAGGAGGACTTAGCAGTGGGAAATTTAGAGGCTTCACTTCTGACTCAGGCTTCAAGCAGTAGACACCAGGCTAATTAGTTGATAGGATAAATGTAATTTCTGTATTTCTTGATAAATAGCTTAACAGGCCTCGCTTTTTATAACTAAATGAGTTTAGTAAATTGTTATTTCTAAGATTGTTTATTTGTATGGATGTAACAACAAATCTATTTATTTTTGAATAGTTTTATTAATTACTCAGACTTTTCTAGATACCTGAAGAAAAAAATGTCCGATTAATTTCATGACTAATAATCTAAATTAGTATGATAAAAATATAGATAAAAATCGTCCTGCTAACTACCTGCCTGATATCCCCAGCCGCTGACAGCGCACCACCTCCCGGTCGTGTCTGCTTTGTCAGGCAGGCAGATCGGCCTGACGTGACTGTTGAACTGAACTCCGGAGCGTGACACGAGGATGACAGCTATGTCATTGCTATGAGGACCATCTGATGATATGAAATAGTATTTTATCTTTCAAGACTTTTTGGTATATTTAACTTTAAATACACGATTTCTGGTATTATTTTATAATTTTGAAGATAATAGAATACCCAAAACTTCGTTATATTATGAAAAATTGGCTGAAAATATTATCTATAATACTATAATGTAACACTCATATACTTATTCTAACTCTGCCCGAGACTTTGTGCCTGTTTGAATTTATGCAAAAAATAATATTTGGGTCTAAGTTACTTATTATATCATCTATCTGCCAGTAAAAATCCCATCATAATCGGTATACTCGTTCCAGAGATTAGTCAAAACAAATAGAAATTGAAAAAAAATAGTTATTTTGATATATATATCGTTTATACATACATATGCATCAAAAAGCGGTTATTTTAACATTACAAACAGACTCTCCAATTTTTTTATATGTATATAGCACTATTATAGAAACGTAGAGTTACATTTATACTTTTTTATTTCAAAACGAGATGAAAACTCTTCACTCACTCTTCCGGAATTCAGGGTGCGGTACCACCTTCTCGGCCAGGAAACGATTCTCGTGCTTATCCTGCATTTTCAAACGATGCTCGCCCACTAACAATCTGATGTGGTCCAGCTGAAGAGGCTGCTGAAATATCAAATCAACCATTTGAGACACAATATTAAAAATAAAATTAAAATAACACCGTCTTAAATAAATGATCTACTTTTTAGTGGCAGGTAAAATAAAATTGTATGTATAAAATAACACACACATGCTCATCGATCATTCATACACACATACACCTATATCACATTTGCCTCACAGAAACATATACACTTTGTATTAAGTAATAATTTTAGTTACCTACATTTATTTTCTCTGTAATTTTATTTATAATAATTAAAAGTTTGCTAAAATAACACATGATGTTATGAAAGGATGGATCTCCCTGACACGATTATTTATTATGTTCACTAGAGAGATCCAACCTTAAATATGTATAAGGTGGCAAAGAATATACTTTTATTTATTTACTTTTAATAAACGTAACAAAAACTAGCAAGCCACAATGAAGCAAGCAAAGTTAAAATATATATTTGTGAACGGTACTACAGAAATAATATACTAGGAAAAATTACTGCTGTACTAATTATGATAGCGTTGAATGGTGGCAAGAATGCAAGGTTCTACGTTGAAACGCAATTCTGATTTACTGGGCAAAAATGAACCAGGTGGGTAATTCTACTAACGATTTTTTTATTATAAGTGATCACCATCACCCATAGACAATGACGCTGTGAGTAATATTACAATTACTCACATCGTCAATATGCCACTAACCTTGGGAACTAAGATGTCATGTCCCTTGTGCTTGTAGTAACACTGGCCCACTCACCTTCAAACCGGAACACAACAATACTGAGTACTGTTATTTGGCGGTAGAATAACTGATGAGTGTGTGGTATCTTCCTACACGGGCTTGCACAAAGCCCTACCACCAAGTAAGATTGATGGTTGATGATTCGTTCCTGATTCTTTTACGATACAATTTTGACAACTCGAAATAATCGTAATGAGAGGTGTATCATGCACAGGGAACTATTTTCCCACTCACCTAATCTAGCTGAATTCCTCAACATTTAAAATGGCTACCCAAGTCGTATTATTTACACAAAAATAATCTTGGATAAATACAGAATTATTTTACTGGTATATAGTTTTCAAATTTCGAATGTTAAATTCAGAATCATGACTCAAGAATATATACTTAAGATATGAAACAAATATTTCTTTGCTTTTGTTCCTGCTGATTAAGGATTAATTCTACAAAGGTTGAACGGCTAGCAAAGTTACTACATGTGAGCAGAATTAGCACCCAATTCTTTCACCAGTGAAGACATTAAGGCGAGGTATTACACATGAAGGTTTTTTGAAAAGAGGTTTTATATATTATTTTACTGATAAGAATGAATACTAACTTTATCGAAGCAATGTGCAGCGGATAACACGAGTCTCTCAGCGATGACAGCGCCCCCACAGTGATGCTCGAACGTTAATTTGTCAGCATCTAGCATTTGGATTTCCACCTGAAAAAAAACAAATGAATATCAAAAAATGTCTTCCTGAAAATTTTTCAACAACATCAATCAAAAGACGCCTCCTATCACCTTAAACCGGTTCTATATTGATAACCATTTATAAGTCGAGTCGAGATGGCCCAGTGGTTAGAACGCGCGCATCTTAACCGATGATTGCAGGTTCAAACCCAGGCAAGCACCGCTGATTCGTGTGCTTAATTTGTCTTTATAATTCATCTCGTGCTCAGCGGTGAAGGAAAACATCGTGAGGAAACCTCCATCTGACAAATTTCATAGAAATACCGCCACATGTGTATTCCACAAACCCGCATTGGAACAGCGTGGTGGAATATGTTCAAAACCTTCTCCTCAAAGGGAGAGGAGGCCTTTATAATAATATAATAATAATAATAATAATAATAATAAGTTTATTTCGCTTAATAAATATTCAATTTACATTAGGGTGCTGAGAACTCCTAGTAAGTATAATAATACCTGTATCAGGAGTTCACGCTCTTCCATAACAGTTATAGTGATTAATTGAAATAAACCATAGAAAAAAAAAAAGAAGCTGAAAAAGCCTTTAGCCCAGCAGTGGGAATTTACAGGCTGTTGTTGTTGTTGTTGTTATAATTAAACTATAATGAGTAGTAGTCGCCCGCTTCGATCGCGTTTCAGAGTTTTGGTTGTCAAGTTAGGCAAAAGTATCCTATGTCCTTTCTTTGAGTTTGAATTTGCTTCATACCAAATTTCATCAAATTCAGACAGAGTTTTCACATTTATAATATTACTATAGATATTAATGTAGATTACTTGATGATACGGCTTTACGAAAGCCTATTTGAGTAGGTACCACTCACTCATTAGATATTATTTGTATGATATGATATTAGTAGTATTGTGTTCCGGTTTGAAGCGTGAGTGAGCTAGTGTAACTTCAGGCACAAGGGACATAACATCTTAATAGGCTATTTGACTAATAAAACAAAGAAATGAATTGTGAATTATTGTAATCAATGTATATTATGAGTTTAGAAATGGTTATTTACTAACGAAAGTTAAAAATAATACTTAATTTATTCAAAAATCCATCTACAAAAGTGCAACATTTCAAACGTTTGACACGTGACACAAAACGCTCCTGATTGGCCGGGCTACCTTAACTTCTACTAAATAATATAAAATGGATTTTAAAAACCAGTCAAATAGCCTATTCTCAAGGTCAGACACTTTGGCAAATGTAAAAAAATGGTTAATATTTCTGACCATTATATGGGTGGTGACCACGTACCATCAGGTGTCTCATATGCTTGTCCACCAACCTACAGCATAATAATAACAGGTCGTAAGATTAACCCAAAAATGCACTTCATAAAATTCAACCTAGATGTCAGAGAATGATCTTAAATTTTCAACGATTATACAACGATGTGTGTCAAATCGTATCGAGGCTAATGCATTGTATGCAAAGTGTTGTCTCTTACAAAGCATCTTTCTTTGCTCAAGACTAGTAAAGCGCGGTATTCAATAAAGGGGTTCCGTAGAATTTGAACTAATGATTACGAAAGTTGTTTTGTTTCTTAGTTTTTAACCCATCAAGCTTATGTGAGTAAATAGCATTTAAATGTCAGATAATCTAATAAGTAATATTTTGTATTATTTTGTTCTGATTTGAAGGATGAGTGAGACAGTGTAAATAAAGGAGCAAGAAATATTATAAAATCAAATAGTTCCGAAGGTTGGTGGCGCATTGAAATTTTAATTGATAATAATGATGATACCAATGTATATAGGCGGTGATGACCACATACTATCCGGTGGTCAGTGTGTTGTGGTCAGTAATAATGGGATGGAGTTTGTCAATAAGTACAATTAAATTTATATATCTGCTTATAAACCAATAAATACTCATTAATATAATCTTGTTATGATAATTGGATTGAAGTAAAAATTAATAAAAAGGAATTATTTTATGAATAGCTTTTGAAACATGTGAACCAATGATATCCCAACAATGTGATCATGATTATTTAAATATCATAGATGTATAGGATTTTTTGGATGCGTTCAATTTAAACTTAGCGAAACGTTTTGAAAGTTGCTATAAATTAAATATTATTATAAATGCAATACTAAATATTCATCTAATCATTATGAAATGTATTTTATTTTAATTGTATTTAATGATAATTAAAAAATGTAAAATAAGGATCTCCGATATTCTGGCGACAGTTTAAAAGTGAAAGTTCAACGAGCATTCGTATCCGAACGTTGCATCATGGCGGGCTGTCAAAATGGCGCGTTTTTTTGTTAATTTTCGCGGTTATTCTTATGCGAGCGGTTTGCGCAATTGAAAAATAAATTAGCCATCCGTAATTAAATAATAATGAAGGTATCCGCTTATATAATTATTGTTAATGTATTTACATAAACATAAAACCTTTAAATTACATTTATAACCAATGTATTTTAATAACAATATGTACTAACTTTTATAAAGTCAATAGTTATACAACATAACAGCCTGTAAATTGCCCACTGCTGGGCTAAGGCTCTCCCTTTGAGGAGAAAGTTCGGAACATATTCCACCACGCTGTTCCAATTTGGTTCCAAATTGGAGAAATACACACGTGGAAGATTTTTTATGAAATAAGACAAGAAAGTTTCCTCGCGATGTTACGCAAATTAAGCAAGCGCATTCATCGGTTAAGATGCACGCGTTCTAACCACTGGGCCATCTCGGCTCAATAGTTATATATTTAAATCAATAGAATATGATCTACATTGTCATTTTTTTTCGAAAATTATTAAATGTTTTAAAAAGTACGCTTCGTTTGAAACTAATTAAAATAAAAGGATTTAAAAAACGAATTACGATTCAACGACGGAACACTGCTAGCATTCTTGTCCCCATTCCGAGCGGTCGTAAATCCTTAATGCAAATTATATATATTATTATGTAAATAAGTACATTTATGATTAATCACAGATTATAAAACGGAATGCAGTACGAGAGACACTATAGGGAAACAACTGGATCTGATACAAAATGTATGTATATATACATACTTAAAATGCCCTGCAGTACAAAATGACACTTCTATTATTAATATTCTTTTTTTTTTTACTGTTTCATTTTCTCGTTTTAAGGAGGTTTTATTTTCCGTTTTTTTCCAAATGGACCACCTCAATCACTTAATAAAAATTTCCGCACAATCCTACATGTATTGAGAATGACTGCTTTCTATAATAAAATAAAAGTGAGTTTGTGTATACCAAGTGCTTGTAAGTAAACAGTGAGTGAAAAATAACTCTGGTTGATGAAATATTATTATTATAATATACAATATTCTACTAATATTATAAATCCAAAAGTTAGTGAGGATGTATGTATGCTTGTTACTCTTTCACGAAAAAACTACTGAACTGATTCGGGTGAAAGTTTACAGTAATATAGGTTATACATCAAAACACCTAGACTAATAATGATTTCATGTAATTTGGTCTTAATTACAAGTACCCATGAGAAGCCGGGGCGCGTCGCTAGTACTTAATAAAATGTTATACGTCTGACATACAATGTACAGCCTTAACCGTTAGAGCTAACGGTAACAGGATGAAATTTTGCAGGGGACGGAGGATTTTACATATTTCATCCCCTAAAGGAATTGAATGGGAGATGAAAGTTACAATAGAAATTCGTCCTTCTGATATGATATGTTATTTTGTATTTGGGATTATGTTAATATGTTAAAGAATTGTTCAAGATTTTTTTTCGATGAATGATGAATTCATCACCTAAAAGTGACATTTAGGATCAGGTAAATGTGCAAGCGATCTGAAGTAAAAAGGGAAGGACAACTCCCCATCATAGAAAATAGGATGTATCCATCAAGATAAAAAAAAATAAAAGGAAGTAATATCATATTGGAAAGATAGAAATATGAATCTTTGTGTCTAAGTAAAAGGCAGATATTAAAGTGTTCTGATAATAAATAACTACCCAAGCGGGTGAAATTGGGGATGAAAATTTGTAAGGAAGTTAATCGTTGTTTTAACTTTTAAGTAACAAAAATAAAAATCAGTAACTGTCCTTCTTTTAAGTAAAAGATTAATGTTACGTTGTTTTCTGTTGAGTTATACCATTGCTGAATGGTGAAAGAGGGAACGATTAATATTTCTTGCGATGCCATTTAGTGGGGGATCAGTTAGCATCAAGTGGCATATTTGCCAATTGTTTAGTGCTCATCCCTTTTATAACAAATTCTTATTATATGGTAGTCCGGAATAAATTGCTATTTAGCTCCATATTATGCATAATCGTTTAAAACAATCGCGAATGCTTCCGCCCATAATCACTTTTAATTGCATTAAAAAACTAATTTAATTGCTTTTAATGTACAAAAACTGTTTTTGTATGAGGTTCTTTAGGAAATCGATTCTTATATATATTTGCTACTGTTCGCATCGTATCAAGTTTCTTGAGTCTTTCAAGAAACTTGATACGATGCGAAAAGTAGCAAATATATATAAGAATAAAATTCGATTTTAAGACTTGTACCACAGCATTAGAGTTCATTATTCATTGTCTAAGAAGAATAATAACGCATTGAAGGATATATTATCGACTATAAGTTTGAAAAAAGATCAAAATGGCCTGGGGTTTCTAGGGGTAATTCCGACACAAGCAAGTTACCTCACGACACAACACCAAGCACGACTAAGTAACACAAAAAAAACCCAAGCGAAAAGAGTGAAGCCTGTAAAAGTTTTATTGCCAGAAGGCTCCACTGGTTAACGAGAATTTTTGAAGCTGGTATCACCAGGCTTTTACAATATGGGTTGACATTATAAACTGCTCAGGGTTGCTTAAACCAATGTAAACTATATCAATGTATTTTTTTTAACAGTACAAAGCACAATGACCAGATTACTGGCAACAGTTTTGTCACTCACCTGCCAAGGGAAGGCCCCATAGGGGGCCTCGGATCCCCCAACGATTTTCCCTCTACGTAAAGTAAAATCCACTGTCCTCGTACCGCACTTCACTTTTTCCTTGCCCGGTTTTATCGAATTCTGGCTGAAGTAATTCGTCGAGAAACTGTTAAAGGCTTTCGAGGGACGCGTCCTGTTCTTATAGTACTCCATATGATTTATTCGACTCGTGAAAACATCGGATGAGCACACATTGAAAATGTTTAGTAATATGATTAACTTAATCATTGTTAACACAGATTATGACAGCAAAAAAAAAAAACAAAACACAAAATCGAAAAAGAAATACAAATTTTCGGAACGTTGATTCGAATCAAAACATATCGTTGCTTCTATTTTTTTTTTTTTAATTTTGTGCGCATGAGTAACACGTGTGTGCCATCCGACATCTGATACCAAAGTGAGCTCAGATCGTAACGTTTTCCTTTTTTTCTCTCCGTTCACAATGCCATGTGTGCTACACATGAAATGTGGGTCACGGATCGGTCTGAAGATGCATCTTTTGTCCAATAATTGTCACGGTTAAGATTCGGCACGGTGTCACACGCATTAATGATTCAATTCATTTTTGAAACAGAGATTGTAATCTAGATAACCTTAATACCTATTCAAAAGGGAAGTCAATAGTCAAAATTTTCTTTAGAACACACTTGCTTATGGATAGTCAAAATTGTAATCCCGGTTCGAAATTTAACACTTCGGACTTTTGTTATGGAATAGGTTGGCGGACGAGCATATAGGCCACCTGATGGTAAGTGATCACCATCACCCACAAAACAATGACGCTGTAAGATGCTATGTCCCTTGTGCCTGTAGTTACACGGACTCACTTACCCTTCAAACCGGAACACAACAATACTGCGTACTGTTGTTTAGCGGTAGAATACCTGAGTGGGTGGTACCTACCCAGGCGGGCTTGCATAAAGCCCTTAAACCAAGACCGGAGAACAACCGGCGAAAGAAACTCAGCAAAATTTGAATTATATATGTATATTTAATAGTATATAATGATAGAAACTCTGTTTAGTTTGCAATACTGATCCCAAAGTTTCAGGAAACCAGTGACAGGAATCTGGACGTTGACAGAGCTTTCAATCATGAACCTCGAAAGCCATTAGTACTGAACTGTTTCCGGTCGTATTGTAGACCGGATATACGTAGTAAACTTGTACTTGTGACTTCTGTACTGTAATAATATTTCCCGCGCAATTTGCTGGTCTTTCTTGAGAATTAACACTTTTATGGAAATCATTTTAAAGGACCTAATGATGATATATTTTGTATAGACAACTATAACATCATTATTTCATATTTCTTGGTGGTAGGGCTTTGTGCAAGCCCGTCTGGGTAGGTACCACCCACTCATCAGTTATTCTACCGCCAAATAACAGTACTCAGTATTGTTGTGTTCCGGTTTGAAGCGTGAGTGAGCCAGTGTAACTACAGGCACAAGGGGCATAACATCTTAGTTTCCAAGGAATAGTTTATATTTCTTACAGCGTCATTGTCTCGTGCTCGTCCGCCAACCTATACCATAAAAAATATATCATTATGTAATATATATGTACGTACGTAGGTTTATTTATCGGTGTCATATGTTTTAATATTGAAGTTTTGAATGATATATTCATATAACATAACATTTAGTTTGTCAAAAGTAAAACTTATCAACAACTACATATTATAAAACAAAGTCACACAATCATGTCGGTTTGTATGTTCGCGATTAACACCAAAAATACAAAACGGATTTTCTTGCGGTTTTCATTGATATACAGTGGGATTCATAAGGAAGGTTTATTTATATAATTTATTAATGCTTTTGTGGAAATAAGTTGAAATAGGACGATAATTCAAATCAAATCAATTTATTCTTAAAAAACAAGTAAACTTTACAATGAAGCGTTTTTGAATCGTCAACAATTAATTACTAAATCCGTTTCGGAGAGCAAGAAGAAACGGTAAAAAACTCACAAATTGTTAAATATGTCGGAAAAAAGCAACAAATATTTAAAAAAAAGCTTATATTCCCGTACGAAGCCGGGACGGGCCGCTAGTATCACTTATATATCAAGATATACGTTCAACGCTAAGACGCAACAAAAATAGTGTCCAACTCTTGGATACTAAGTATTCAAATACTAATAAAGTAGTATGACAAGTGTCAAACGTAGATGTCACGCCCGCCAAGGTATATAATAAAATTGACTCATATTTTAGTCTTTTTGCAGTGTGATATTGTATGTATACATACTGTCAAGTATAAGTTGGCGTTCCTGTGGCAGCACCTGCTACACCCTTTGTCTTGCCACTTTTTTGTTTATTTTACCAATATCTCCCTAGAAAATAATTCTCTACGTCACATTGTTTATAGATTTTGGGTAAGTTTTCTTAATAAGGGTAAATAAAACAAATAATATATAAATGAATAAAAAAAAATTGTACATGTTTTTGCCACTATATAATATAACTATACAAAAATTCATCTAGGAAAATTAAAAAAAAAAACTGACATTTAAAAAAGGGCTGCCATCAAAAAAATAACCAACGCAAAATTTCCTGCCAAAGTTTAAAAATTATAAATTACTTCAGATCTTAATTCAAATAAAGAATTCTTTTTTCAAAATTAAAAAAAAAACTTGATTAAATAAACCTATTCACAACAAACGTCGTGTGCATCAATATGTTCCAATGTCAGCACTTATTACCATACTTATGTAAATACTCATTGATATAGTTTAAAATTACGCCGTAGACCAAGACATGTTTATTGCTTGGTGTTAAGGGATACATCTATTACGATTAATTAAAAAAAAATCTGTCGTAATTTGAGGTGATCAAAAAAAGAATGTATTTATTTTAGTAAGCTACCTTTAACGATCGTTTTTGGACAAATGGGAAATAAAAAACAGACCATTATTTTAGTTCACTAGTTTTTTTGTTAAGTAATTATGACTCATTGTCGACATAAAAATAAACATATACATATGTTTCTTAAATTTTTAATCGATATTACCAAATTTTGAACACTAGTAACACTGGTTATATCAAATATTTTCGCGATTTAGTTGGTAGTCAGGGGTAAATTATAAAGAAATATGTTCTTGCTTGTGCTTAAAGATTGCTACATTAAATTAATTTTCATCAACACCCCATTACAAGAATTGTTGATTCCCCAATCCCATCCATCCACCATTTCATCCCTTAAGGGGATAATTTAAGTGACAAGTCAAATCATTCAAATTGAAAATTAATGTGTTAACCGCCTGCTATATATCCTTCTAAATGGCAAGTAGGCTTTTACAAGTACTTTTGGATCGTCATTTAACAATTAAGTGAAGCTACCGCCGGTTTGGAAGGTAGATTCTAGCGAGAAGAACCGACAAGAAACTAAATAGTTACTATTTTTCAACATTTAAAATATACAGTCATTGTATTATATTATATCATAATTGTATTTAACTAATAGTTAAATACAATTATACAATAATTAAATATAAATGTATCAAATAAAATGAATTAGAATTTACGAAACGGCAAAGTTAAAAATGTCCACCCAAGATCATAATATATTTATTTTTACTCCGTCTATTTTCAAATTACTTAACATATTCAAAATAAAATAAACATAATTTATGCTATAGATAATAAATAATACTTTTTATCATCAGTTGCATAGTCTGTAAATTGTTTACAAAAAATACATTTTTTTAATCTGTTGTAACATACCTTTAAATAAAACCGGTTCGAACCGGTTTCCACCGCCTTAACTGTTGTTCTAATTTCAAATGCATTGTTGCGATTATACGTTATCTATAAAACTTTGACCCATAATCTGTGTAAATGTGCAAAGGACGCACACCTAATAAATACAGTGTGCAGAAAAAAAGTTTTTTTTTTTTATAATATATTGCTCATTTTCCTTATCGAAATACTCTTCATAATAAGAAACAACTTTGTAAGGATATTATTATTGCAACGTCCATTTGAGCGGAACCTTTGATTTCACCGTTCAATATATTTTGGTACTGTAGGAAAAACAGTTTCAGTTTTATAATGAATATTATTTTAATAAAATAATAATTAAGAATAAGATAAGAACAGTACAAACTTATCCCAATACCGATCTGACTAAGAGTCAATTTATTTTAGTTTATTTTATCCATTTGTATTAAAAATTATATCACTAAACATATTTTCTTATAATATGTTACAAAAAAAACAAATACATCTCTTTTTTAGGGTTCCGTACCGAAAATGTAGAATAGAAGTAAGTCAAAACTAAAACAAATACCAACTGTCAATTTCACTCATACATATTGACCTTAAAAAGACTTCTCAAATTTAACAAAGAATAAACTACACGATCATTTTTCTGCTATCGCTACCAAAAACACTCTGTACCGCTTATTATTGACAATTAAATGTTGCATCAGATTGTTTATCGTAACGAGAGTGTTAACACATCGCTACGAACTCATAACTCTATGTGTTCTCACTTCGTAATCATTGGCATACTTAAAACTGTTTTTTTTTAATACCTGACGATGGTAAGTGGTCACCACTACCAACTAGCTAAGACATTACATCCCATGTAATTGTAGTTACACTGGCTCACCATTCCTTTAAACCGGAACACAACAATATTATGTATTACTAGCCGCCCTGTTAGCGCCCCGGCTTCGCACGGGTGAAATTATATGACATTACAATAGAAACTTCTTAAATTATAAGTGTTTCTTTACGCATTTGTCCATGTATTATATACAAAAACATCCTTCTTGGAAACTTCGTCCCGAATCACTCTATCTATTAAAGAAAACTGCATCAAAATCCGTTGCGTAGTTTTAAAGATTTAAGCATACAAAGGGACATAGGGACAGGAAAAGTGACTTTGTTTTATACTATGCAATGAAGTTTGACAGTGGAACCAAAATTAATAGGATGCTGTAATACTTGATTGATTTTCAGATTTATTGCAATAATTAATGTTACAATCAACACAAGTACAAGCTATTTAAGCTATTAAGTTCGTAATTTAAAACAGAACGTAAGTTTGCAATTGAAATGAATATAAAATACCCAATATTATATTTATATAAATCAATATAACATTTTAAATTAACATATTTATTATTAAAGTTATTAATTTCGGGATATTTACCATGTATCTCTCGTGAACAAGACATTCGTAGATAATGTCGAAGTATCGAGCTCCACCGAACTAAAATAAAAAAAACATGGTAAATATATCGAAATTAATAACTTTTATTATAAATCAAGTTTGTTTTTGTAATCTGTACTTTATCATACAGGGAAAAATAGTTACAGTTAGTTATGTCGGAATTTAAACCATGTTTTTTTTAATTTTTTTATTTTCAGTCGGTGGATAACGATACCAAGAAATCAACCATCTTCGAACATCTTCTGGAGGTTACATAATACTAAGATACTCTCGACAGAACGCCATGACACACCCTGACTGATAACAAAAGCCATTGAAATAACAATGAAAATAACCGTTTTCATTTGATATTTTATATGAAGAAGTCGTCCCAAAATATGTACATTAAGTAACATTAAATATTTCTTGAAAATAGTATCTATCCGATGAACTGATCAAAAAATAAACACTCTGTATAATCTCACCTGCTAGGTTAAGGCCTTCTCTTCTTGAGGAGCGACTTTGAAGGTTAAGCCACGCTGCCCCAATGCGGGTGGATTCGCGTGCGGCTTTAATCTGACACGTGGAATGATTTCCTTTACCGCTGAGCATGATTAAGAATGAGAATGAACGATGATGATGAAAATCGAATTATAAACAAAAATTAAAAACGTGAATGTACGGTGATTGCGTGCGTTTACTCCCTAGAAGAGTGAATCAAAATCATCTCTATGAAAGCAGTTTTAAATCGTCATGTCTTGAATTAAATTGAAAGCTACTTGGTGGTAGGGCTTTGTGCAAGCCCGTCTGGGTAGGTACCACCCACTCATCAGATATTCTACTGTCAAATAACAGTACTCAGCATTGTTGTGTTCCGGTTTGAAGGGTGAGTGAGCCAGTGTAACTACAGGCACAAGAGACATAGCTTCTTAGTTCCCAAGGTTGGTGGCACATTGACGATGTAAGTAATAGTTAATTTCTTGCAGCTTCATTGTCTATGGGTGATGGTGACCTTACTATCAGGTGGCCCATACGCTTGTCCGCCAAGCTATTCCATAAGAAAAAAATATAGTATTAGTGCAATAAATTGAACTAACTCGACAACAACTGTCTAAAATCTTGAACCCTAAAGGATGATAAAGAAAAGTTGGAGTCGATCAAAATTAATACTTTATAAAAGTTAGTTCTTGCAGGCTTTTGAAGATAAATTTTACTATGACGTTTTTATGAATTCATTATTTAGGTACTACGAAAAAGAAGAACAATAAAAATAAAAAAAAATTATACCCCTAAATTATACCCTATTTATTGATATATTTTTTTCTAAATAAGATTAAATTTATTGACAAAGGTAGAAGGTTATACTGCCATTCCTAGTTAACATTTGAAAGATTATTAGAATTTTTAACATATGTTACATTTACCCAGTTTTTTAGTATATATAAAACTGTTTCGTTACTGAGTTACTGACAGGCAACGCACAGCCTATACCACTGGACCTAGAGACTTGAAATTTGGCACATGTATGCCTTAAGTGTCCTAGAGGTGCACTGAGAAGGGATTTTACAAAATTCCTACGGGATGGGGAATAAATGGGATTTATATTTTCGAACCAAAGTAACTCTATATCCGTAACTATAATTATAAGGGGTTTCAAATTTAGCATGCAAGTAGGTTATAAGAACACCTAAAAACTATTTTTACGGGATAAACGGGACTTATTTTAGTATAATCTACGAATTAAATTTCAGACTTAGACTATAATAATATTCAACGTGGAAATGTTGCCAGAAGAAATCTCCTTAGTAGGTTTTAAATTCATGTCAACCTTTAAAAATATGCAGCGTTAATCATAACTGAATGTATTGTCTTTGACAGGGCTTGTGAAACTTTTCGCATGTATATAGCGACCCTATTTAAATAACAATGGTTTATTGATGTTTATTTATATTTATGGCTTAATTGCGAAGCCGTTGAGGATACATAATGAAAAGTAAAATATTTAACTTATGTATTTAATTAAGTAATAAAATTAACAACTAATTATTTCTAACTTATGATATATGTCAGTTTGTTTGATGTTAGAACAGGAAATGAAGATATGTAGTCTGTAGTACGTCTAAATACGATCGAATGATATACCACGATCCCATCCCATGGTATGGTAATACTTGGTAGCGCTCGGTGGTCGGGCGGTCTTGCGTATCTAAGCAGCGACGATGGCCACGGATGGAACGGTCGTGAAACATGCATGGTGTGATTATTTCTTAACAGCTACTATCAATAGGTGGACATTCAACAACAACAACAACGACAGCCTGTAAATTCCCACAGCTAGGCTAAAGGCCTCCTCTCCCTTTGAGGAGAAGGTTTGGAACATATTCCACCACGCTGTTCCAATGCGGGTTAGTGGAATGCACATGAGGCAGAATTTCGATGAAATTAGACACATGCAGGTTTCCTCACGATGTTTTACTTTACCGGTGAGTACGAGATGAATTGTAGAGACAAATTAAGCACATGAATAAGCGGTGCTTGCATGGGTTTGAAGCCGCAATTAACATGAGTAACATTACATACAGTAAAAAGTGCATTTAATAATAAAATAATTTTATAAAAGAAAATCTCTTTGGTATTTAACCGACTACAAAAAATATTATGGTTCTTGTTTGACTATTTAAACTTTTAATATAATATAATTTATATTATATATAATTTTTTTTGTGTTAGAAAACGTCAAAGTAGCCTCATCTTAATTTAATCTATATTTTGAAATATATATAAGTACAAGACACAGTATCAAAATATTATCAAAAGAGGTTACGTAAAAAGAGTATTTCCCTATAAAAATACAAGAATAACATTGTTTATATAACGTGATACGTTACCAATAGTTTAGCCGCCCTGCCCGCATACAGATCGAATCTCGGTACAGTTAAATCGCACCGAAATGTCATCAGTGATTCATACCATTATCATAACGAAAGTAGGCCGCCATGTTTTCCTTATACGGAAAATATGGAACTAATTCATCTATACTTGAACTTAGGTACATATATAGTCTGTTACACGTGACTGTAAACATTTTTATAAAGAATAAGTAAAATCATAGTAGCTAGATTTAAATCTGAATCATCTTAACCAATGATTGCGGGTTCAAACCTAAGGAAGCACCACTTAATTTTCATGTGTTTATAATTTATTTCGTGCTCAACGGCAAAGGAAACCTGCATGTGTCTAATTTCATCGAAATTCTGCCACATGTGTATTCCACAAACCCGCATTGGAACAGCGTATTGGAATATGTTCCAAACCCTCTCCTTAATGGAAGAGGAGGCCATAGCCCAGTAGTGGGAAATTTATGGGCTGTTACTTTACTATTAACTTTAGATTGAAATTAAATAAATTAACAAAAAAACAATGTAAAGGATAAATTATCTATGACTCAGAAATTGTATTACCAAAGAACCAAAATTTCGCGCCAAAAAACCCCAGCCATGACCTGATGACAGGAGGCCGCGCCTTTTTTTTTTGTTATGTATTACGCTATAAGGTATGATGCATTAGGCCGTAAGAATAATAATAATAATAATAAATACTCTTTATTGTACACCAATAATAAAAAACAAGGCAAATGGGTAACATGTTGAGTATGTGTACAAAGGCGGTCTTATCGCTACGGTAGCAATTTCTTCCAGACAACCTTTGGGCATAGGACTGAAAAAAAAATGGAAGCGGTTTGGAGGCGTACAAAAGTTATAAATTAATTGACTAAAATACATACGAATCAATATATATCAATATGGAAAAAATATATAAATATATAATAATAGATATAAATGAAATATATACATACATACACATGCATATACATACACATACACATACATACATATACATATACATATACATATACATACATATTGACAAAAGTGTAAAATAAGTTATGACGTATTAAGCGACAAGTAATGTTCTTTTAGGTATTTTTTGAAACAAGTGTGGGATTGTGCTTTTCTAATGCTAATAGGAAGGGAGTTCCAAAGGCGTACTGCTTTTACTGTGAAGGAATTGGAATAGAAGGAAGATGAGTGAGAGGGGGTTTTTAAGGTAAGGGTATTGTTGGATCGGAGGGAACGTTCGTGGGTATCACAGAGGAACTCAAAGCGCTCTTTAAGGTAAAAAGGTGTGTCAGGATGAAAAAGTACACAGTAAAGTAAGGAAAGGATATGCGTATTCCTGCGAAAGCGAATTGGAAGCCACTTGAGCTTATTACGAAGTTCGGAGATGTGGTCATATTTGCGAAGACCAAATATGAACCGAATGCAAAGATATATATAAATTCAACCAAGGGAAAAAAATAAAGTACATAAAATTAATGGAATGGTACCAAAGGATTAAAAAAAGTAGGGGATTCGACTAAAACGATGATTTCAGCAAAAAAATACAGGCAAGTACAAGAAAATATGACAAGAGCCCTTTCTTAAAAAAACCATCTTATTTTTTTTCATCACGTGAGCCTTTCATCGTCATCATTTCATTTCATCTTTTTTTCATTTAAATTTATTTCAAAAATCGCACCGTATTTCAGAAAATTGAAATAGTATGCCATTAAGGTTTAACTAAACAGCAATAAATTCTTATTTTGTATATTAGAAGATTTATTCTTATTTTCTACCGACTCGTATGCCGTTACGCTATACCATTACGACGTCGAATATTCCCTAAGTCCATATCCCTCGAAATGGGAACAACGCCATCTATTAACAAAAGATCGTACTAAATAATCTTTCACTGACTGTGCAGGTGTGCTATTTACAAATGTCAGTGTGTCAAAAATAACGATTCCGTTGATCCATTGTGTCGCCCACGAGATGCTCACGAGAGATCTCTTTGACAAACAAAGCTCACACACCTAGATGTCTGCGGTATATATATTGGAAAGTAGTTCAAGGCGGTAATAAATGTAATGCTTTATAGTACGATTCTTTAGAAGAAGATTTAATTGTCAGTTTTTATGATGTACGCTTACAGAATGACTTCAAAAGTGCATTAAATTGTGACGACCTGCGTGGTCGAGTGGTGTGTACACAGGGCCGTATTTAGGGGAGGGCAACCGGGGCAACTGCCCTGGGGCCCCCACATTAGTGGGGGCCACAGTTTTCATCAATTTAACAAATACCGAGATATAGTCAAATTATAATAATGTTATTATTTAATATTTTAAAAGATACCGATATGAGTAAATAAATCATAGCTTACTGATTTAAATAAAAAAGTAATTGATTCATGATAATATAATTATTAGGTTGTTCTCGCTTCTGTTTGTCTAGGGCTCCCACTGCTTTATGGTCCGGGGGCCTCCAGACCTTTAAATCCGGCTCTGTGTGTACACCGGTTTTCATGTGTACTCTGAAGTTCGAGGGTGCCCGGCAGAGTTGATGCAGAAAAAGTTCATTACTATACTATCTTGTCTTGGGTTTGTGGTGCCGTCGTTACTTCTGATTTTCCGTAACACAAGTGCTTTAGCTTACATTGGGATGAGATTAATGTATGTGATGTTGTCTCATGTCTATTTATTTATAACGCTAAATTATCTGTCATGTCGTTCGAAATAGACAGCTTCATGCCTTATCATAATTAACAATGAAACTTCAACAACAACAGCCTGTAAATTCCTACTGCTGGGGTAAAGGCCTCCTCTCCCTTTGAGGAGAAGTTTTGGAGCATATTCCACCACGCTGTTCCAATGCGGGTTAGTGGAATACACATGTGGCAGAATTTCTATGAAATTTGTCACATGCAGGTTTCCTCACGATGTTTTCCTTCACCGCTGAGCACGAGATTAATAATTATAAAGACAAATTAAGCACATGAATCAGCGGTGCTTGCCTGGGTTTGAACCCGTAATCATCAGTTAAGATGCACGCGTTCTAACCACTGGGCCATCTCGACTCGCAATGTAACTTATTTTATTAAAAATATAAAATTAATTGAATTGGGAATTATTCAACTTGAAAATGATTGCATATACCATATTATTTTGCTACTAATAAGTAGACATTTAAAATTTTATTGTAATTAATTACTGACTTAGATTAGAGCATCTTCACTTACATTTTTTTTAACAATTTCATATAAATAGGCAGACTGGCAGATAAGCTATTTGGTGGTAATTAGTTAGTTAGTTACCTATAGTTTGCGACCACCATATCGGGAATTAAGATGTTATAAACATTCCGCCTAAATTTACACTGACTCACTCACCCTTGGAACCGAAATACAATAACCCTAATTGCTTATAAAGATTTGTCCCAATTTCTCGGTACAATTTGTAATAAACATTGTGTGTTTAATAGTAGGCCTCTTTTGTTTAGTCTGGATCCATGTTGTATATACTTTCTCTGTGTGGTGTACAATAAAGTTAGTATTAAATAAAGTAAATAGTTATAAGTAATTTGGTTATAAGTAATTTGGTTATCTTCTTGTGGCTGGCGGGAATGTGAATTGAGCTCAAGTTGTTTTGTTTTTATTATTAGTATTATTATTTTATTAATATACATTTTTAAATTATATAGTATATTATCTATTATACATTATAAATCTATTATTTATTTATATTTTGTAAATTTTATCTTTTGATTTATAGTATGAGTCAGAACGATGATGATTCGTCGGATACATTTTGTTCTGTTCCTTGTAGTGAAACAGATAGCAATGACAGTTTTCTTAGTCTACCCTCACTTAGTGATGAATTAGACGCACATTTTAGCGATGCTTCTAAGCTTTTTAACGTGGTTCTCATTAATGCTCAGAGTGTTCCCGCCCATTTTTCGGATATGCTGACTTCGTTTCAAAATAATAATTTGCATGCTATTTTGATTTCAGAATCCTGGCTGAAATCATGTCACCCTTCGGCATCATACAGCTTACCGGGTTTTCGTTTGATTCGGAATGACCGCTTAGGTCGTTCGGGAGGAGGTGTTGCCATTTACTTGCGATCGCACATACCTTTTACTGTAATTGATTTCTCGCAGCACCAAAATAGCCCCGGAGCAGAACATCTTTTTATTGAGGTCCTATTTTCCAACACCAAGCTTCTTCTCGGCGTTTACTATAATCCTAGCCTTACCATCGATTATTTTATGTCATTTGAACACCTTTTAGAAAAATTTGCTCCTCTATATATACATAAAATAATAATGGGCGATTTTAATACTTGTCTTCTTAAAAATGACTCTCGAACTTCTCGCCTTACTTCTATTGTACAAGCAGCTGATTTGCACATATTGCCACTGTCTGCGACTCACACATTTCCTAACTGCTTACCTTCTCTTCTCGATTTAATCCTTGTCTCTTCTGATACTCACGTCGAAAAATTCGGTCAATGTGCTGCTACTGCCTTTTCCTATCATGACCTTCTTTTCTTGTCTTACAAACTACGACCTCCTAAACCTAAACGTAGAATTGTTATGAGGCGTAATTTTTGTAGGGTTAACTTTGACAGGCTTGTTGAGGATGTGTCGAATATTGACTGGTCCGGAGTGCTTAATGCTTCATCAATTGATGAGAAATTAAATGCTTTCAATATCCTTTTAACTCAACTTTATGACAAGCATGCTCCTATTCGACCAGTGCTACTGAAGCATCTACCGGCACCATGGTTGACTGACGAAGTGAAATCTTTGCAAAAGAAAAGGGATATAGCCAAAGCTAATTTTAGACTTGATCCCAGTGATGTAAATCGTGAGAAGTACCGGAGAGCTCGGAATCGCTGTAACAGGGTGTGTAGGGATGAACGTCGACGCCACATCTATAAGTCAGTTATTGAGGAAAATGACTCAGCCCGAGTTTGGAATTTCCTCAGATCCCTAGGAGTTGGGAAACAACAACAGGATCTACACTCTGAATGCATAAATTTAAATCTGCTAAATCAGCATTTTTCCTGCTCTGTCACTATTGATAATACCACAAAATTAAATACAATTTCTCAAATTTCATCTTCCATAACTACTGATCTTCCCTCTTTTCAATTCAGTCAATTCACGTGTAGTGATGTTAAGAAGAATATTCTAGCCGCATCGTCTAACAGTGTTGGTACTGATTGCATTAGTCGTCAAATGGTAATTCCTATTATAGATAATCTAGTCCCTATAATAGCAAATATTTTCAATTCTTCCATTGAGAGTGGCACATTTCCTTCTTGTTGGAAAGATGCTTTAATCATTCCCTTGCCAAAAAAACCCACCTCGACCTCCTTTTCTGATCTACGACCTATTTCTATTCTTCCTTTCCTCTCTAAAGTTCTTGAACGTCTAACTTATAATCAACTTAACCTCTTCCTCTGTAGATACAATCTTTTCAATCCCTTTCAATCCGGATTCCGCTCCGGCCATAGTACGACTACAGCGTTAGTAAAAATCACTGACGATATTCGTATGGCTAAAGACAAGCGCCAACTCACTGTTTTGACGTTACTCGATTTCAGTAATGCTTTCAATAGTGTAGATTTGGACATCTTGCTTGCCGTATTGCGCTCTCTTAACATATCGCCTTTAACGATTGACTGGTTTCATTCTTACTTGCACGGTCGCCGGCATCGAGTGAGACTTAACGATACTTTTTCTGACTGGACTACTGTCAAAGCCGGTGTTCCGCAAGGTGGCGTGATGTCTCCACTCCTATTTTCACTTTTTATCAGTTCTATTACTAAACATATTTTTTCTTCCTACCACCTGTATGCTGACGATCTCCAGATTTACATGCACACAAGCTTAGAAGATCTGCCTAGTACAATAGGTACCATAAATAAAGACCTCGAACGTATTAACAGATGGAGCAGAGAGTTTGGTTTGCAGGTTAACCCATCCAAATCGCAAGCTATAATTATCGGAAGTCAACAGCTCAGTTCGCGGATTAATTACTCGAATGTGCCGCAAATTACTTTTGCTGGTGTCATTATCCCCTACAGTGAAACTGTCAAGAACCTGGGTATAATATTTGATAAATTTCTGTCATGGGATCCACAGATATGTGAAGTTAGCAGGAAAATATTTTCAACCATCGGTTCACTACGAAGGTTGCGGAATTTTCTTCCTATTCCTACTAAAGTTGCTCTTGCACGATCTCTTCTTCATCCTATCCTTGATTACGCCGACACCTGCTATCTAGACTTAAGGGAGGATCAGCTGAATAAACTTGAGCGTCTACAAAACCTCTGTATTCGATTCATATTTGGTCTTCGCAAGTATGACCACGTCTCTGAGTTTCGTGAAGGGCTCAAGGGGCTTCCCATACGCCTTCGCAGGAGCACGCACATACTTTCTCTTCTATATTCAATATTATTTAGTCCTATTCTCCCTTTGTATTTGAAGGAAAACTTTGAATTTCTCTGTGACTCCCACAATCGATCGCTTCGTTCCAGTGAACGTCTTACATTGAAAATTCGCAGTCACTCCACTACTTTTTACAGCAAGTCCTTTTGTATTGAAGCAGCACGCTTGTGGAATACCCTTCCGGTTCACATCAGACAAGCGAAATCACTTGAATCTTTTAAAATTAAGGTTAAGCAATACTATTTAGGACTTTAAATGTTCTGTCAATTACATTGCTACTAGCTATTCATATGTATTTGTATTCGTCTGTACTCGTACATAAGTTTATGTCATGCTGTCTATATCTGTATGTATGTATGTATGTTTGTATGTATGTATGTATGTATGTATGTATGTATGTATGTATGTATGTATGTATGTATGTATGTATGTATGTATGTTTGTATGTATGTTTGTATGTATGTATATTTATATGTTTTGATATATATTAAGGTATTTGTGTAGTGTATCTTCCTTGTCTAGTGTAATAATTTGTGTATAAATATAATTTCATAAAGTATTTAACCCTGTGCAGTACACCCGCTTTCCGCTTTTTCACATTAACTCCTCCACGCTGGTTGTCTGGAAGAAATCGCTTTTAAGCGATAAGACCGCCTGTTGTACATTTCTTCTTTTTTCATATATTGTGTTATTAAATGTAAAATTTATTTTTTAGTGTGTGTGTACAATAAAGAGTTATTATTATTATTATTATTTTCATTTGTTTATTTTTTCTCGGTTTTCACCGGTATACTGATATGCACGGGCCTAAGCCAAGTGCACAACAGGGTTAGAAGTTAAGGAGGTGGTTTGTGGAGTAGGTTGTGAAGTAGATTCTATGGGGTTCTCATTTTCAGTTTGAAGGAATTTTCTTACGATCCGGCAGGTGTTGAGAATTGCAGCTTTCTGTAGTAAAGCGTAGGTGTTGGGGGGTAAATTAAGTGTTTTAATAGATTTGTGTAACTGTTTTGGTATGACGCCGGTCGTGGAAATGACTATGGGGACTATTATTACTTTCTGCAGGTGCCAAAGTCGGGTTATTTCGTCCTTCAGTTCAGTATATTTTGTAAGTTTTTCAGCTATTGAAGTTTGTAAGTTATGGGTGTTAGGTACAGCAATATCTATTAAGTATCCGGTTTTATTGTTTTTATTGATTAATGTGATGTCTGGTCTATTGTAGTGGATTGTGCGATCAGTGAGGATAGCTCGATCAAAGTAAAGTTTACTGGTGGAGTTCTCTAACACACTTTCTGGTATATATTTATAGTACGGCTGTATGGAGGCTATTAGGTTTTGTTGATGGGCAAGTTTTTGATGGATGATATTGGCTATTTGGTCATGTCTATGTTTGTAATCGGTCTGGGCTATTGTTTTACATGCACCTGTTATATGTTGTATCGTCTCTGGGCAACTATTACATTTTCGACATGTATCGGAGTGTAGGGTCTTCGTAATATGTTTCTGATAGTTTTTAGTCTCAATTACTTGGTCCTGAATTGCGATAATAAAGCCTTCAGTCTCCGGAAAGAGATCGCCATGACTCAACCATGCGTTCGACGCCTTTTTGTCGACATTAGGTTGGTTTAAGTCGTGGTAGTGTCTCCCGTGCAGAGATTTTCCAGCCCACTCAGCGTGTTTCGTCTTGTCGTCAGTTAGTTTCTCGTTCTTTTGGGATGTATTGTCTATTAAGTTTAAAGGTGTAAATTTACGGTCATTTTTAACTATTGCTTTGTGGAGAGGAGAAGATTCAGCTTTGTTAAAGAAGTACTGTCTCAGGGACGTTATTTGCTTGTTGTGCAGGTTCGTAATGTCAATAAGGCCCCTACCTCCTTCAGTTCTTGGCAGTGTTAGTCTTTGTAAACATGATCTAGGGTGGTGTTTCCGGAATTTTGTCATCGTAGTATTAATAGTACGTTGCAAGGCTTTGAGATCAGACAGTGACCAGTTAATAATGCCGAAGGAGTAAGTTAATATTGGGATTGCAAACGTGTTTATTGCTTTTACTGTATTACGTGAATAGAGCTGAGTTTTTAGAATGGCATTGAGTCTGTGACGGAATTGCTGTTTTAGTTTTACTTTAGTGTCTGTGTGCAGTATTTGACGTGACTGGTTATATCCTAAGTATTTGTATGTCTCTCCTTCATCTAATGGTTGAATTTGTTCTCCTGATTTTAGACTATAAGGGTGTGGATAGTAATGTCCTGATTTAAATGAATTGATTCTGCACTTGTCTATGCCAAAATCCATTTTAATGTCATCTGAAAACTGTTCAGTAATATTAGCTAATTCATTAAGGCGATGCTCGCTATTAGCGTACAGTTTTATATCATCCATATATAACAGATGGTTTATATTTTCAGCATTGTCAGTCCGTCCGTTAGTATCTTCTGTACAAGTTAAGTTATATCCTATTGCACTATCATTGAGTATGTTGGATAGAGGATTCAGGGCAAGGCAAAACCATAACGGGCTTAATGCATCGCCCTGGAAAAGGCCACGTTGAATTTGAATGGTGTTAGTCTCTATGGTGGTGGTGGCGGTGGTTAATTTGAGCTGGGTTGCCCAGTTAGTCATCGATGCTTTTAAAATATTTATTATTTTGGGGTGTATTTTGTATATTTCCAGAATTTGTAGTAACCAGGAGTGGGGAACTGAGTCATACGCTTTCTTGTAATCAATGTACATGGTGAACAGATCAGATTTACTTTTTTGGACTCTTTGGAGTATTACAGAATCTATTATCAATTGTTCCTTGCATCCTTGACTATACTTTCGGCATCCCTTCTGTTGCTCAGCTAGAATATTATTTTCATTAATGTGTTTGTATATAAGTTCCGATAAGCAAGATGTGAGAATTTTGTATAGCGTTTGTAAACATGTTATGGGTCTGTATTTTGCGGGATTAGAGAGGTTACTCCTGTCTTTAGGTATCATGTAAGTGGTGCCTAGTGTAGTGTAAGATGGTATTGTACTGGGGTCTTCAATAAATTTGTTAAGGTGGTTGTGTAAGTACCCATGGATGTTCGTGAATTTCTTGTACCAGTAACTGTGAATGAAATCGGAGCCTGGCGCCTTCCAATTGTGTAGATTTTGTAGTACTTTTTTGTAAGTCTCGATTGGAATATGTTCAAAAACCATTTCTGATGTCGCAGCGTTGTTTTTCCTGATTTCAGATTCTATCCAGTCAGCTTCATGATTATGACAAACAGGTTGTTCCCAAATTTCTGCCCAGAACTTATGCAAATCTTGCGGATCCGGGGTATAGTCTAAATTGCTATTGTTATCATGATTGTTTGTGGTCGTTTGTTTTAAGTTTCTGTAGAATTGTTTTTCGTTATTAAAAAATAGGCTATTTTGTTGTTTCCTGAGTGAACAATCTTTATACCTACGTAGGCGCCCTGCTATTACTGCAAGCTTTTGTTTGAGGGTGTCGAGTGTTTGTGTGAGTTGAGTGTTGGGTTCTTCATGGACAGAATGAATTTTATACTGCTCTACTATGTTTTTTACCTGCCTCTCAAGATGTCTGTTCCTATTTCCGTTTATGAAGTGTGTTATTCTAGCTATTTTAGTTCGTAAATTTTCCAGTCTACGCTCTAATCGTCGTTGCCAGTAGGGTTTGTGATCATTTTGTGCTGAACGAGATCTTTGGTACGGTTCAAGAGAGATCTTTGCACCGTTTACTTTTGCAGCGGTCCACGCTCCACAGTAAATAACAGTTTGTAAGGTGTTAAAATCAGCATCTACATTAACCTTTTCTGGAAGGACTATTTCGTTAAGGTAATGGACTATCTTGGCTAGTTTTTTCGATGGTTTCTGTTTGGGGATGTAACTTCTGTTTGTTGGATCAGTGTCTTTGAAGAATCGGAATGCTTGTAAAAAAGTTTCGTCAATTAGTGAGTCTCTGTCAAGTTGATGTCGGTCGGGTATAAAATCTTTACTAAAATCAAGCTCTTTGTTGTTCAAGAAGCTTAAATCACTACTATCAAGGTTTGTGTTCTGTGTACTGTATGTAATTTGTTCTGTTCTTTGTTCATTTGTGTTTGTGTTATTATCTTTTGTGTTAATTGAGAGTTCTGCAGCTACTTGTTGCTTTATTTCATTAAGTCTATTATCACATATGTATTTGTTAACTATGATTGCTCGCCTCTGGTCGGCTATTCTTTGCTCACTCAAGTGTGATAGCGAAGGAAATGTGGCAATGAAATTTTCATGTAGTTGCTGCCGATAATTAGTCCGATTTGTCTCTAGGTGAGTAATTCTGTAGTAAGACCTTATTAAGCCTTCATTTTGTTCATTGGTCCATCTCATACGTGTTTGTGAATAATGTGTTTCTTGTGTTAAGCTAACTGGTGGATTAGTCTGAGTCTGTAAGTGTTTTAAATCTTCTTTAACTTCATCGTGGATGCGGTCTATTATATTTTGTGGTAAAAGTTTATTGCGAACTATAGCTCTGCGTTGGTCTCCGACTCTTTGGCGGCTTATTTGCATGTCCGGGTACTTTTCTATAAATTTCAGATGTAAGGGCTCGAGATAATTTTTTGTGTCAGTTTCAAGTGCTGTAAGTTGAAGGTAAGTGCGCAGAATGAATATATTCATTTCAGGTGTCCATCGCCTGCGCGTACGAGTAGCAGCCGAGGTGGGTGCGAGCTCAGAGTCTAAGTTGACATCTCGCACAACACCGTCGACCGTGGTAACAGAAGACAAGGTCGATGCTCTCCTTGTCATATAAGATGGGCGAGTTGATGGGATGAATGAGAAAAGTGATCTGGTGTCGTCGCCCGATGATTCAGCTGTAGCATCTTCGTCGTGAGCCCGCTTGTTCAACTCCCGACGTCCGGCTGTAGCATGTTGCGTGGCGGGCGCCCGCCTGCTCAGCGCCGCGCCACCGGTGTCCCGCGAACTGTAGCACCCAGCACCGGCTCCAGGTGCGCCTCGGCGACCCCCGAGCAGCGACCGAAGATTATATCTATTATTATTACTTTGCTCCATGAGGGTAAAAAGGTTGGGAACGATTGGTTCGGAAAGAGTAACTCAGGTGTTAGTGAGTGTAAAGTGTCTCCCATGTAACGGGGTATTTGATCTAGGTGTTCGGATCTTGTTTTTGTGCCTGCTTTCCTTAAGCCCCCCCACCACGGCAAGGTTCATTCCCTGGGGGGGTTATTATTATTATTATTATTAAATAGGTGGCATATACCCAGATGGTCTCACGCAAAGACTACATAATTGGTGGTACGGCTTTGTGCAAGCCCGTCTGGGTAGGTACCACCCACTCATCCGTCAAATAACTGTCCTCAGTATTTTTGTGTTCCGGTTTGAAGGGTGAGTGAGGCAGTGTAGCTACAGGCACAAGGGACATAACATCTTAGTTCCCAAGGTTAGTGGCGCATTGACGATGTAAGGAATAGTTAATATTTCTTACAGCGTCATTGTCTATGGGCGATGGTGACCTATACCATAAAAAAGGTATTAAAAATAATCGATTTTTTTCATTAGAATATGTTAATATCGATTTAATGGATGATGATGATGTTCTAACTAACCTCGGTCATGGCGACGAATCTCAACAATGACTAACCTACTGCTCTGGAAATAATCATTATATTATAATACGACACAACTTAGATGTAGCATCGGCAAAATTCGTAAAACCGATCACATCCGAATTAAGTACGCTATCCCATATCATCAATATTTATTTCTTATGCGAATGTGATCTTTACTCAAACGTTATAACTTGTAATATCATATGAATTACTCGACAATTTGACATGTCACTGACGCGAGAATCTATAGCGATGAATAGGGTCGAATGGCAAGATACTTTTCTATTGGTTGTATAAATCGGCAGTAATCGGTTTTATTAAATTTGCCAATGCTTCATCTAAGTTGTGTCGTACTATACACGAGTATGTGTGCAAACAAACGTACACTCATAATCTGATGATCAGCAATATGAGAAATGATTTGTCTTTAAATATACATAACTCACACTCACTCAAGACTCAGCCTGTTAATTACAAACGACTAGCGACCCGCCCCGGCTTCGCACGGGTTCGACACTGATACTAAAATTTAGTATACTATATAATATATATATATATCGCCGTCCCCGGGGAACAAAATGATAACTTCCATTATCATCGTTTTAGTGTTTTGTCATTTTTGAGATCTTTGGATACTAATACACCTGCTCAATTTTTTTCATAATTATTGTAGTGATACTTACGAAGTTACAAAATATTACACTACTATTCTACGATTATACTCATGCCTGATATTTCAAGAACAAAAATATATTGTACTGTTATCGAAATGTCTTTATATCTTACTGTAGGATAAACAGCCGAACAATTATTTTCTCGTGAAAACTTCTCGACTAGCTTGTGATAAAAGCAGTTATCATTTTATTCTTGTGCAAAACTTGTGTTTGTAATAATACATTTGATGAAGTAGTTATAACTCATACCACGTTATATGTTAAAAGAGCCCAAAAGAAGGAATTTATTACGAGGAAAATGATATAGCTGAAGATTTCTCGGCGGACGAATCAGAGTATTTATTAGTCGAGTCTACATAGAACATCAAAAATATTGCAACTCAATTGTCTGTCAAGTACTGGAGGCAATTCGGATTACATAGAAAATGCAACTAAAAATTGTAAACATTATCCATTTTGTTAACACTAGAAATATCATAGCATCGCTATGAGTTATATACGAAGCTCATGAAATTTCAGATAATCCTAAAACAAAGACAGAATGCGTTCTTGACTTGACTCCAACTAATATTTATAATATAAAAAAATATTATCAAGGAATTTAAAAATATTATCAAAGAATTTAAAAAAAAATATCAAGGAGGTGCCAATGAATGGTTTCAAAATCAAAATGAACCATCAAAAGGAAAGATTGGAATTAATGAACATGACATACGAGAGCAACGAGATTTTGAATGTATTCATCATCAACAGCTCATGTTCGTCCACCGCCGACATAGGCCAATTGCACGCATTGTGATCGTTCTTCGGCTACTCGCATCCAGCACCTGCTAGCCGTCTTGCGTAAATCGTCACTCCACCGCGCCCGAGAACGTCCTACACTACGATTGCCGAAACGCGGTCTCTACTCTAGAACACTTTTTCCCCAACGGTTATCGGGTCTGTGATGATGTTTGTTCTGATGTGATTCCGCAGAGAAACGCTGAGCTGGTTTAAAGTCTTAAACTGGTGAACCAGCTTTGTCGTGACGTGAGTGACTACGTTTTGGCTCCGTATGTCACTGAAGGATCGACGATGTAAAGATTCGACGTAACTTCCGAAACGCTGCCAAACCTAGCTGAATTCTTCTATTCACCTCGTCCTCAAGGTTGTTCTACCAAACCAGTCCGAAACCCAGCCTGTCCAGGGGGTTGGAATTCGTCGAGTCTTCGTGCAAGATTGACACCAGAGACCATAGATGTCTTCAATTTTCGAAACGGTTTTGAGTATCTCATAGTCTGAAGTTGGTACCTTTTACTATAAAAGAAAGTATCCTATTCACAACTTCACTGTATATGATGATATTAATTGTAAAAACTTGTTAGGTATTGCTATGTTTGGCGTGCTCAAATTGCGAAAAGAGGTGCTAATAAAATAGGTACTTGCTTGAGGCAATTGCTACTCCATGAGAAGAAAAGAGGCGTCTATAACATGTTATTTATATTTACTCCTATGTATGTTACGGTCAAAATAAAAACAGATTTATTAGTTCGATATATATTTACTTCACAAAAGCTTGGATTTAATACAACGGACAGATGTTTTGAGATCGGCCAAGACCAAAGTGTGGGAGATTCGATGCATTTCAATATTGAGGGTTAACTGAAACATAGAATAGAATATACTCCCGATTAAATTTACTCAATTGTTAGGAACACATGTGTTAATGGCGACAGATATAACGTCAAGGAAATGGTGAAATCAGAGTTTTACAACCTAAGGGGCAGCCTAAAAAACGGGTAAGATGGTAAGAGAATATTGTGGACTCAAATTATGGAAGAGAGTGTTACCTATTCACAGCAATCAGTATTAAAATATAGATATGATTTAAACATAGAACCTGTGAAGAATCACTATGAAACGAGATACCCGACAGATAGTGAGTCCAAACCTCAGCGATGTGGCGGAGTTGCCAGTGCTATACATATGTATGCTGAACTTTTTCCAGTAAGCAAGGCTATGTATGATGGTTTTATGTGCGTTTCCAAGTCAGGACATATCTCAATCTTTATCACGTTCTTAACAAGTTTCTAACTCATCAGGGTAACTCTGGAAGCAATGCTGATGACGAGGAAGAAGATCATGATTAATGTTTCAGTTGTTGAATAAAACTGATTTATTTGATTAGGTAGTTGAGTATTGCAGTTGAGTATTAAGTTTTTTATTTAATAATATGGAACTATGGATTACTTATTTACTCGATTTAAAGAAGGATTAAAATAAAACAGATGAAAAATATTGGACGTTTTGTTGTATTTCCTTGGTTTAATTTTATTTTAATAAAAAGGTATCATGAGAAAAGCAAAACTAAACGTGATAACCATATCAAAATTTTACAAGAAAAATCGATTACAGTCATTAAACATAAAATGGTAAATGAATATTTACGAGAACAAAATGATATTATTGTATTATCATTTGCATTTGGACTCTTGAAACCCTAAGAATAAAATGATATAGCTGTTGTACAATATTTGACTTTGGATAGGAAATACTGTGAATAAAATGATAACGGGCGTTAGGCAACACAGGTGGTGATTGATTTTGGCTAACTTCTTATTTTTTAAATATCTCCGTTTCAACATAGATTACAGGTTCTTCTCGTTATTAACTCAAAGCTTTTAAAAATCTAATTTTCTAAAAACTATAAATCATGCTTCTATGTCCAGTATTTGAAAAGCTATTGACGAAAACATGTTTTTTAATTCTCCTGAAAATTTACGTTTTGTTAGTTATCTTTTTATTCCCCGGGGACGGCGATATATATATATATAATATATTTAATATACTACAGAATTCTTTTATTTACGTCATCACATCTTCTAAAATTATCAGTGTTGATTAACTATATTGTCCATGTGTTATAAACAAAAACCTTTCTGAAAGGCTCGATTGAATTTACATGTGTTTTTTGTATTTATAAGGTATATATGATTTCATGTGTCGAATTAAATCCTGACACATGAAAATAATTGATGTTTCACGATCGCGGCAGTTTTATTTTTGTGCTATTATTTAGTCGAGTCTGTGTTTATTACTTTGTTGATTAGTTCATGTTTTATTCTATATTTTGTTATACATTCATGTATCCATTTATGGCTCAAAGGCATCATTAAAATAGAAGATATAACAAACAAAATAAAGTATATTTTTAAAATATAAATTGAACGAAGCGTAGTTTGATCACTCGATTTTAAAAACAGCCTTCGATATTTTGCCAGTCTTCAAATCGTTTAACGCCTCTTTATAAGACGACAGAGGGTATGTTTTTAGACCCAACTTCTCATAGTTGAGATACCTGGAAAAATATAAACATTGCGATTTCTGCCTCTTAAATATGGCTAACTTATACATAAGTAGCTCCTAGTTTCATTTCCAAAGTTGTGCCTAAAATATTTGGAGCTCTAAGATAGTTAAACTTTGTTTTTTATTTCAATTTGTAAAGCGACCAATGGATGGATTGGCATATTGGCCAACAAATAGTAGGTGATCATGATGACTATTAATTAAACCCTGAATTAAATAACCTTCTTTTATATCTCCAATACGCCACCTTTTGAAAGTAAAAGGTTATGTCTCGTAGCTGTAGTTATACTGATACCCATTGAACTCTTTGCAGTTCCAATGGATTACGAGAGTATGTAGACAATAGTCATAGACCCTAGAGCAAATAACCTTCGCCAATATACCACAATTTTTGGACGTAAAAGATTATGTCTCTTGTACCTATAGTTACAATGCTTTACACTCCTGGACTCATTCCGATCATATCAATGAACTCTGCGGCTCAGACAAATTACCAAACTACAAAGGAGCACAACTAGCCCGCTTTTGACTACCTACGCTCACACCAAAGTCCCGGGCTCGATTCCCGGCCGAGTCGATGTATAATACCACTAGTTTTCTATGTTGTCTTTGGTATGGGTGTTTGTGATACCGTCCTTACTTCTGATTTTCCATAACACAAGTGCTTCAGCTAATTACATTGGGATCAGGGTAATGTATGTGATGTTGTCTCATATTTATTTATTTATTTATTTATTTATAAACAAAGCCCGACAATTTCCTAATTTTGATTCCTCTACCTAATATCCAAAGTCTACCTTGAAAATCCTCCCATATACTATATTCTTACATCATAAGTCATAACCAAACAAGTTCACACCTAATTCTCTTGTTGGAACTTTCTTGCGTAATCATGCATTGGTACTAAGTTAGTGATAACAACAAAACCTACCTTTCTCCCATAGCTTTCAACAAACCGATGGCTTTTGGAAAGCTGAACGGGTTTATCTTAACACCGATCAACGTTAGCTCCTTGCTGTAGATATCGAATGGGTTCAATCTGAAATATTTTGTAAACACTTGTAAGGCGTTTTGCATTATTGCAAATTAAGGCATGACATCTTTTCAGTGCATATCGTGAGATGAACCTAAAATATATCAGAGGTATAATTAATAACTAATTTATGAATAATAACAATCTTCTGACTTTCATTCTAGAGCATCATATGTAAATTTGGTAAGTGCATGAAAATATAGTAGATAATAAAGTCTGAAGGAGAGACATTCCTACTATTCTCACGCGATACCTAACGACCTGATAAGCTTCGCAATACTATCTTAAATGCAAATTGTATGTTATCAATTGAATGTACACACTATAGCATTCACTGTATATCAGTCCTGTGAAAATTAATTTTAAAACCATACAGATTGACTGGCTTATAGGCCACACGGTAGTAAGTGGTATATAGCTAATATTCATAGCTTATAGTATAGTATAGTAACCTGTAAATTACCCACTGCTGGGCTAAGGCCTCCTCTTCCATTAAGAAGAGGATTTGGAACATTCCACCACGCTGCTCAAATGCGGGTTGGTGGAATGCACATGTGGCAGATTTTTGATGAAATTAGACACATTCAGGTTTCCTCGCAATATGTTCCTTCACCGCCGAGCACGAGATGAATTATGAACACAAATAAAGCACATATATATATATAGTGGTGATTCACTGGGTTTGAACCCGCAATCGTCGATTAAGATGCACGCGTTCTAACCACTCTGCCATATTAGCTCTTATATTCATAGCTTAATCACTTTATTTATAAGTGTATTATATATGTGTACTTACAAAGCCTGATGCGTGGGGGGGCAACATCCGAACAGTATGTATCTACCACCATAATTCAGATATTTGAAACTAATTTCCATAACTTTACCAACCCCTGAAATATATAACGAAAAATCCTAATATACAAATATATTGAGTTGTATATACACTTTTTGAGCCCCCAAAGGTCTGGACAGATTTTGATGACATATTTTGTACCTTGATTGGACTCAGATTCAGTGGTCCTAAACTTCATTTGACAGAAATGAATGCTATATAACATATATTAACCTAGATAAAGTCACATAGCGATTGTCGTTTTCGATTTTTAAATCGTTTAAATATATAAAAATCATGGGTTTTCTATCCAAAAATCTCGACTAGTGGCCTGGACTCTGGAGAGAGGAAGTGTACAATCAGATGCCTCGAAAATGCCTGCACCTGAATGCTTTCAAATTGTGTTGGATGAGCCATCCCATTGAATTATAAGAGTGAAATAATACAGAGTGTACCTCTTCCACACACTTGAGATTATTTGCCAAGGTATAAATAAATCAGGGCAAGGTGTTCATCATATAAATAGTTCATGTACCTGTGCAATCGACGATGACGTCATACAGTTGCTTTTCCACACCCAGAACATCAGGAGTGATCAGCCTGTAGCCTGTGTCTGAAAGAATTAATCGACGCGAATAAGTGCCTAATTATTATAAACATTAAGACTATTTTTGGATGCAATGTTATCATGAGCAATATTGTTTTTTAGACCACCGAAACCAGTTGGATGATAACCGTTATCGTCTCCGAAAACAATAGGTTATGCTTGTATTTCCCTACAGCACGAATTGTCTTTTTATATATGAGACAACATCACATACATTACGTTGCTATACTTATATCAAAACAAAGTTTGTATTCGTTTATTATTTTTTATTACAAATATACTCACTTAAACCCTTAACAATGTCGAGTCTTGATTTGTTCATCTCGGACACGGTTACATCCCTGTGACCTTGAAGATGAAGTGTCGTTACCCAGAAATTACCTAAAAAAATTCAACATTCATTTTTCTACTAACTTATAGTACGACACAATCCGTTTGCATACGGTAAATAGAAAGTTTTTGGGCAATGGTATATATACGTAGTATATACGCATATATAATAAGATACCGGAAAATATAATCAATTTACCATTTTCAAAATTTAAAAATATTATTAAGACTAAATTAATAAATAAATCATACTATTCATTAAAAGAGTACTTTTTAGAGACAAACGCCTGGAGTTAGGCTCGGGTTCCATCATAGGACGCTAATTACTGTCAATAACAGCATTGTAAATGTGTTTATTTGAAAAGAGCAACTTTCTTCTCGCTAGAAGCTGCTTTCCGACACGGTGGTAGTATTTGATTATTGACGATTCAAAAACGCTTCATTGTGAAGTTTACTTGAATAAAATTGATTTGATTTGATTTGATTTGACAACTTAGATGTCGCATCGGCAAAATTCGTAAAACCGATCACATCCGAATTGAGTACGCTATCCCAAATTATCAATATTTATTTCTCATGCGAATATGATCTTTGCACAAACGTAATAACTTGTAATATCATATGACCTAATATAATCGTTAATTTGACACATGGATTTACATGCACTTGCTTTCTCTGACGCGAGAATCTATAGCGACAAATAGCGTCGAATGACGCGATAGGGAGCTATTTCTATTGGTTGTGTAAATCGGCAGTAATCGGTTTTAATTTCATTCCATTGCATTTTCCGATGCTACATCTAATTTGTGTCCTACTATACATGGTTCGTTTTTGAAAAGAGATGGTTTTTCTTTTTTTTATTCGTCTTTTAAGCAAAAGCTGAAGAGCAAAATGATAATTTAATTAATTATGTTTTTAATTGTTACTTTTTGTCAATAAAATAAATAATATTAAAATCAAACTCAAAATGCTGTTAGCATTACACGCGGTCAAGATTTGTAGAGTAACTAGTTTTAGTTCATATTTGTACATATTTAAGCATTTAATGTTATTAATCCTTAAGCAAGTTAAATATTATAAATAATTTGATTAAAAAGTCTCAAAAAGCTTCATTCAAATTTTATTATTTATATAGAAAGGTTTCTCTTGCTTGATAATAGGCTATTTGACTGGTTTTTAAAATCCATTTTATATTATTTAGTAGAGGTTAAGGAACCCAGTAAAAGTTGTGTTTTTTATTTCTAGTACGTATTTGCCGAAAAATATCATATTAAAAATTCCATATTTAAATAACGCGCGAAAACGCTACTTGGACAATATGGCGCTACAATGGGTTCGGTGACGTCACTTTGGTGTATTTTAATCTGTGTTACATATAGTAGAAAAGTAAGGTTTACGTTAGTGTAGGTTTACAACAAAGTGACTTCATCATAAGCTCGGCTAATCAGGAGCGTTTTGTATCACGTGACAAACGTTTGAAAAAATGCATTTTTATTTAAATAATCATTTTTAAACTCATAATATACACTGATGACAATAATTCATAATTTATTTTTCGCCTTGTCAAATATCCCGTTGTCAAAAAATCGACCATCTGCTCGGAAATGCACCTCTCAACGACTCTCAGCATATATAACTTTCGAATAACCATTTTACGCTGATAATTTTAACATTAATCCACTAACGTTTAGTAATATTAAATCCATGAGAACCAAAAAGTCAGCAGTTATTCTTTTACAATAATTTGATCTAAGGTTTATTCTATAAAATATTAATTACCAATAATTCCAGCACCGATGATTAGAATCTTCGTGCCGACAGGAAGAGGGTAAGCGCGATCAAAACCGTGCGTTACACATGAATACGGCTCGCAGAGAGCACCTGAAACAACAACAACAACAACAACAGCCTGTAAATTCCCACTGCTGGGCTAAAGGCCTCCTCTCCCTTTGAGGAGAAGGTTTGGAACATATTCCACCACGCTGTTCCAATGCGGGTTGGTGGAATACACATGTGGCACAATTTCTATGAAATTTATCACATGCAGGTTTCCTCACGATGTTTTCCTTCACCGCTGAGCACGAGATGAATTATAAACACAAATTAAGCACATGAATCAGCGGTGCCTGCCTGGGTTTGAACCCGCAATCATCGGTTAAGATGCACGCGTTCTAACCACTGGGCCATCTCGACTCTACCTGAAACGGTCCTGTATTAATATCATTTTTATTAATTCAATTCTTAATTTAATGGCTTTTAGTTGTGACAGGGTATAAATTATTTCGCCAATGTCACGTAGGATAGAAAAGACAAGAATGAGATCGATCGGTACGGTCATTTTTATTATTTATAATAAAAATAGGTAGGCAAACTGACAGCTGTTAGGTAAATGGATTTTAGCATACATGTATTTGGACAGCAGTATTATTGTGTTCCGGTTTGGGTGATTAGACCATCTTAGTTCCCAAGGTTGGTGGCGCATTGGTGACCTAATAAATGGTTAATATTTTTTACAGTACCATTGTACCACTAGATAAAAGTTAAATTAATAACAAATTTCATATTTTTATTTTTTCATGGTGGGAACATAAATTATTTCGCCCATACAATACCAGACATAAATATTCGGTACACGATAAATTATCGATCTTCTTTATTATAAAACTAGTAGTCGCCAGCGGCTTTGCTCGCATTTTAGGGTAGTGGTTGTCACGTGTCAGGCCAAAAATTAATCTATATAATTTCTTGGAGTTCAAGGTTGCTTGATAACAAATTCGGTTCAGCG
Source organism: Vanessa cardui (assembly GCF_905220365.1). Taxonomy (NCBI): domain Eukaryota; kingdom Metazoa; phylum Arthropoda; class Insecta; order Lepidoptera; family Nymphalidae; genus Vanessa; species Vanessa cardui. Next base: position 3,467,464 of record NC_061151.1, read on the forward strand.
GTTTGGTCGTGAAGGAGCAACAGACAAACGAAGTTTCTTTCACATTTATATTATTAAATAATATAGATTTTGTAAAAAAAATAATAATAACCCACCTTGCTCAGTCGTCAAGCCATCAGGCAGCGCATATACCTGATCCTCAGGGCACCGAACATACTGCGCCCAGCCACCGTCTCTCCAAATACCGATGATGGTGTCCTTACCGCCGGTTAGGCAGTATTGGTATTTTCCATCATGGCAAAAATTGCAAAGGTTACACGCACTGAGGAAAAAAAAATCATACTAGTGAATATTATCATACTAGTTATTGTATGGATACAGGATGTGGAGTACAACCCTCTTCGCGCCTTCGGATTCTTAAAAAACACTCTAGGGGTAAGGCCGACAAGACCACATAGAGTCGGAATAAAAATAATTTTGAGTTAATTTACAATAAAAAGTCAAATACAGTACAAGTCTAAGCTTTCTACTTCTATTTTATTATCGCGAGTCAAAGAGAAACACAAACAATTCAAATTAATTCGAATGATTACAGAACACAATCCTGTTATGCTGCATCCTTATCGAACTTGAACAAAATATGTCACTTAGCCTGCTCTTACTGATATTACGATCTATTTGACATATTTCCGCGTGTATAGGTTATGAGAGTTTTTATTAATTAGGTATCTCGAAAATGGTGCAATTTCGCGTGGTAAATTGTAGTGATCAGTGAACAATACCAAAATCGTGGAGGAATTTGCTAAACCCAACCCCTTACACATTTATAATATTAGGATAGATAGTATAAAAGTAGTTAGAATCTGTGTCTTTTTTTTTCATTTCACTATTTACCTACAAACACTTTATATAAGATTTATTTTGTAACTACTAAGTGATATTTCTAAAGTATTCTATCTCAACTTTCGGGGAGAGAACTGTTTATCCTTAACATAGGTTATTTAATCAGCCTAGCTAGGATAGCCAGTACTTGATCTGTGTTTCTTTTGATGAATGTGTTATAATACATTGAGATTTTTGTCGTAGTTCAACTATGTAACTGTTTATAAAGATTATTTTTGTAATGTAATAAATAAATTATTATTATTCATTCTGCTACGGATCGAAAGATGAGGTTTGACTCACAAATATAGTCACTGAAAGAAATGTTAATTATCCCTTACATCGTCAAGGCGACGAATATACCTCTTGAATGTCGTACCACTGGCTTACTCACACTTGAATGCTTACTGCGACTTAGCAGTGGAATATGATCAGTAAACGGGTTTGCATAGCTTACCGATTTGGGTCGACGACGACTTTCTGGCCCACTTTGAATATGGACCGTTTGCCCACTTGATGGACCACGCCACTGAACTCATGACCTAGAGGAAGTGGACGTTCTTTCGAAGCTGGATATTCACCCTGTTAAATACAGTTAATATAGCATCAGATTACATAAAGATGCTGACATCAAATACACTTCGAAAATTATTTTTTTATCATAGCTGGAGCTTAGATGGCCCAGTGGTTCGAACGCGTGCATCTTAACCGAAGATTGCGGGCTTAAACACAGACAAGCACCAATATATACATTTGGGTAATTTGTGTTTATAATTCATCTCGTGCTCGGCGGTGAAGGGAAACATCTGCATGTGTCTAATTTCATCGAAATTCTGCCACATGTTCATTCCACAAACCCGTATTGGAACAGCGTGGTGGAATATGTTCCAAGCCCTCACCTTAATAGGAGAGAAGGCCTTAGCCCAGCAGTGGAAAATTTACAGGCTGTTACATAGCTGGAACTGTATATACGCCACTAGATTGACACTGAATGAAATTGTCACCTTTTCCTATCTTATTCTTTACATCGCCAATGCGCCACCAGCTTTGAAAGCTAAGATGTGACTTGGGCCAATCACTCTTGAAGTTGGAATATAACAATACTAATGAATGTTGTAAATGGTAGTACACAAATATTCTACCACCTACCAAAAGTTGGTTATTCTAGCCACGCCTAACTATTATCGACTATTATTTTATTTATTTCAGAATTTAGATGGATAGTATGTCGATGACCTTCAAAATTGTAAACCTCCCTTTTTCACTGGTTAATTTATTTATTTTCAATACTAGCTGTACCCGCGACTTTGTACGCCTTTGAACTTAACTCATTTGGACATTGCAACATGACTTTATTTTTATTTTATACAATATACTATTATAAACGTACCCTAAGTTACCCCTTATTACATCAGCCATCTGCTGGTGAAGGGCCCATCAATATCTTTCCAGCCCTACCAGGGATTAGCCAGAAAAAGATACAAAAAAAAATTTAAACTGATCTGAATTTTAGTGTGACGTTCAACAAACAGAATCATTTAATGAAAATAACGATTTAAAAGATTTTCTTTTTATGGAATAGGTTGGCAGACAAGCATATGGTGCACCTGATGGTAAGTGATCACAATCACCCATAGACAATGACGCTGTAAGAAATATTAACTATTCCTTACATCGTCAATGCGCCACCAACCTTGGGAACTAAGATGTTATGTCCCTTGTGCCTGTAGTTACACTGGCTCACTCACCCATCAAACCGGAACACAACAGTACTGCGTACTGTTGTTTAGCTGTAGAATATCTGATGAGTGGGTAGTACCTACCCAGGCTTGCACAAAGCCCTACCACCAAGTAAATATACAATATGAATTAAGTATATTTTGATCTTGGCTCTTACCTGAATGATATGTAAGTCTGTTCCACAAACTCCAGAGTATTCTACTTTAACGATGACATCTGTCTCGTTCACAATGGTGGGCATTGGGTAATTTTCATCGTATTTAAGAGTGAGTCTCTTACCGTCAAAAACAACAGCCTTCATTTTTATTATCTGTAAATTTAAATTTAGCATAATACAGAGCTAAAGTGACTCTCAACAACAACAACAGCCTTTAATTTCCCACTTCTGGGCTAAGGCCTCGTCTCCCTTTGATAGAAGGCTTGGAACATATTCCACCACGCTGTTCCAATACACATGTGGCAGAATTTCATTGAAATTAGATACATGCATGTTTCCATACGATGGTTACCTTCACCGCCGAGTACGAAATGAATTGTAAACACAAATTAAGTACACAAATGGAGTGGTGCTTGCCTGGGTTCGAACCCGCAATCTTAGGTTAAGATGCACAGGTTTTAATCACAGAGCATATCGCCTCATGTTATATAATAGTTAAATAATACAAATTGTTATTGACTAACACATCGTTGATTATTCTGCAACTCTTAACTAATTCAAAACAAGTATGTAATGAGTGTAAATAAAATAAATACGTCATATATACAAATAAAATAAATACAATGATATTGCATATCAAGTCGCTTTCCACATATAATAAAAGACCGCATATAATAAAAAACCGCATTCTGTCTCTTTTTAACATTAGTTTCTTGATGCTTTTAAGAGCTATCTCCCTCTAAAAAAATAGATTATAAAAAGATTTCAGTGCATCGATTTCACAAAAAAATGACGTACAACTTAATTTGTCTTAAGTGAAATTAAATTTCAACTTGTAAAAAGTATAATAATATAATCTCATATTATCATAAATTAATTTGGATATTTCAGATTCGTTCTGGAATTAAAACTTACTTCCGTTGCTTCATTCATAAATCATAAAAAAAATAAAAGCGCGGCAAAACGCAATGTAATTCGAAATTTAAATAACTAAAGAGCTTCGTAACTTTTTTTAATCATAAATGTTAAATAGTAAAACAATAAATCAACTTACCGTGTACTGTCCGATTCGTTGAACGCACTTTATCGAAATGAAGTTGTGGGAAACATAATGTAAATAGATTAACACAATTAAACTATGCAGTCCAAGCAATTCTAATTTGGATTGAGTACAAACAATCTATATATATTATTCCAAGATTTTTAGATATCCATATATGATTTATATGATATATACATAATATATGAATTTCGATTCCTGGTGACAATTTTATTAAGCTAGAACTCAGCAACTAATCATTTTACAAGAAAAAGTTCTAGACAAAATTTGTAGGAAATATCATGCTCTCCAACTTCACTTCACACTTTTTTTTCGTCAAACTTGTTTTTTTTTTACATAATTTTTAAGTATGCTATAAAAATGGTGGGAAATTATGTTTTCTACAAAAAAGATTTCTTCGGTTTTTAACGTCAAACTTACCATTTCCGAGATATATGCAAAAAAATGTTTTCCAAGATGGCGGCTAACACTCGCGGTTTCGGACGACAGAAACTCGGTTTTATACTCAGGAGGCACCCTATAACATAATCCAATCGAAAAATCACGTAGAAGGATTTTATGCAGAGCGAACGGATTTTTGGTGCTAAAATTCCTGGACTATATAAAGATAGTGAGTTTGTTTGTACAAGTTAATTGCAGGATGTTATAATATAAGCGGTTTGGTGGATACAGAGAAGAGAGAAAAAAAGAAAAGAGAAGAGAATTTCAAGAAATTCTGCAACATGTGTTTTCCTCAGAATTCTTTCTTTTTCTTTTCACAGATTAAGTATATGAATATGAAATGGCGATTGTCTAAGTTTCAACCATCGATTAAGTAGAACGCTTGCTAAACAATGAACTATTGGATCAATCCATCAGGGCCGTAGGCAGCGGGGGTTTTGGGGTTAAAAAAAATGTTTTAGTCAGTCAAGAAAAGTCGCTGTCATCGTATGTACGACAATAAATCTAGACAAAATCAATTATTTTACGTAAGGGCTAGAGGCAAAAATATATGGTGCATACTCTGAATTAAAATTCGTCAATGTTGGTGTTGCACAAGGCTGCGTTCTATCACCCACTCTGATTCTTCTGCATATCAATGACTTGCTGCAAATCTGTAACATTCACTGCTATGCAGACGACATTACCGTAGATACCTCATACACCGGCTGGGCTTATATTCCTCAGGAAAACGTTGGAGAAAACCGGCACAAACTTGTGTCTGAAATTGAGTCTTCGTTAAACAAATTCTCGGACTGGGGCCAGCTAAATATAGTCCATATATGATGGCTCTATTGCTCTATTAACATATACTGATGGCGGGGAAGTAGACGGGCTCCCAGCTCGGCTTATTTAGTAGCTACGGACTAAACTTCCACTTCAACCCCAAAAAGACGTAAGTTTGTACGTTAACCGCTAAAAAAATTACCATTTGTCGTATTTCCACGATTTCAGAAGATTCCGATAGCCGCCACAGTTGCTATCGGAATATTTGACGTGGATATTTCAAGCCTCGTTCAGTTCCGCGGTCAACGGGAAGGCAAAGCCAAGTTGGCTTAAAAAAGTCTTGAGCGCAAGGCAATACAGGATTTCACGTCGACCTATGCCTATGACTATACAAGCGCAAATTTGACCCCACGAGAAATACTCCTTTCACCTCTGGACGGATGCGCCACATTACCAGCTCCTTCCATTTAAATAAATATTGGACAACATCACATACATTACTCTGATCCCAATGTAAGTAGCTTAAGCACTTGTGTTATGGAAAATCAGAAGTAACGAAAGTACTACAAACTCCCAGACCCAAGACGACATAGAAAACTAATAACCCTTCTACGGCCGGGAATCGAACCCGGGACCTCAGAGTGGCGTACCCATAAAAAGCGGTATACACACCACTCAACCACGGACGTCGTCAAATCATCGTCATTTGATCGTATCCAATGCAGAGCGGCTCGAATTATCGACGATCAAACCATTTCGGACCTGCTTGATCCTTTGTCTTTGCGTAGAAGTGATGGATCACTCTGCATCTTCAACCGAATTTTCCACGGGAAATATTCCGAGGAATGTTCACCTTCTAGTCCTAATGTCCGCTCTAGAATTAGTGTCACCCTACCATAATACTATTCTGTAGGTCGTACTGCTCATAATACTTTCATATACTCATTTTGTTGTGTAAAACTAACATAGAAACACTATTTTTTAGGGTATAAAAAAGCCCTTACAGGAGCAATATGTTGTCTATCTGTCGATCTAATTCGTTAAAACCATTTTTCTCAATAGAAAAACCTTGAGATATAAAGTTGGAATTACTAGTAAATTCTAACGTCTGCGGTTCCTTGGAGGAAAAAAGTTTAATGCCATTTCTGTCAAAATACAATAAACAAATCTAATTAAAATAATTGGTACATATGTATAAATAGTTTAGTGATTATGCTACAATTATATATCTTATCAAGTGTAACATTAATTGCTGTAATAAAACTATGTTTGTGATCAATGTTTATCGTGTTTCTTTAGTTGTTATTATACGCATTAGTAATATAATAATCTTTTTAATTAATAACATGCCATCAATAAATATAGAAGCATTACACTTAGGTACTTATAAATATATACAGTACGACACAAATTAGATGTAGCATCGGAAAATGCAATGGAACGAATATAAATCCGATTACTGCCGATTTATACAACCAATAGAAATAGCTCCCTATCGCGCCATTCGACGCTATTCGTCGCTATAGATTCACGCGTCAGAGAAAGCAAGTGCATTTAAATCGACGCGTCAAATTGACGAATATATTAGTGATATTACAAGTTATTACATTTGTGCAAAGATCATTTTTGCATGAGAAATAAATATTGATAATTTGGGATAGCGTACTCAATTCGGATGTGATCGGTTTTACGAATGTTGCCGATGCGACATCTAAGTTGTGTTGTACTACACTTATTTATATAAATAGTCAAATTAAACTAAATTCGATACAAGATTTTATAGATTATAAAAAAGCGTTGTTGACTTCCAAGCAGGAGTATTAACTAACGTGATTTTGTATTTTTTAAATGTTGAAAAAGAGTAACTACTGAGTTTCTTGCCGATTCTTCTCGGTAGAATCTACTTTCCGAACCGGTGGTAGCTTCACTAAGTACAGTTGTTAAATGACGATTGACATGACAAAAGTGCTTGTAAAAGCCTACTTGAATAAAGTTTATTTTGATTTTCATTTTGAAAACACTACCATTCGGTTGGAAAAGAAACACATGTGTCGAATTTCATAGAAATAATAAATACACATGTGTATTGCACCAACCCGCATTGTCACGGCTCGGTGGAATCTGTTCCAAACCTTCTCCTGAAAGGGAGAGGTGGCTTTAACCCAGCAGTGACAAATTTACTAATCCGGCGCCCCCTGTAATCCGACATAATTTGATATAGTATTCACTACATGATTTTGATTAATAATTCTTGATTATTTTGGTAGATATGTATGTGCATTTATGCGTGATTTTATAATGAAACGTAAGCTCTCAATTGTTATTTAATTTACTAAATTCGACTTAAGTCTGATTTGTACTTACATTATTTGCAAGTACATACATATGTACGTATAATATATAGACTCTCGTCATTAGATATGTAATTTGTCGGATTACAAGGTACTCTTTCGTAAAGTAAATGCGGACTATAGGGGTCTTAGGCAGTGCTCTATAATCCGATTCGATAGTCCGACACTGCCCTGCATAATGTTTGCCGGATTACCGAGGGTCCACTGTACCTACTTGCTGAGTTTTTTTTTCAATAGTTATTGAATTAAAAACAAAATATATATCAATAATTTATTCACAATATTTTTATAACGACTATTCAATCTTGAACACGGCTTTAGAGATGTTTCCAGTTTTTAAATCTTCCAACGCGTTCTTGTA